>NW_026115566.1:0-21933 GCF_001640805.2 Lates calcarifer | reverse complement strand
TGAAGGTCCTGCTGTCTCGGCTTCTGCTCACAGCGAGTACCGGTTCTGAAGGTCCTTCCTGTCTCGGCTTCTGCTCGCTCATTAAACTCAGAATGAAAAACTGCTGTCTAGTGAAAGGAGAGGGGAAAGTAAAATCTCATTCACGTTTAATATGAATATTGGTCCAATTCTAATTTTCATGAACTGTAGGGATGGATGGAAACAGTCCGTGACCGAGGGGGAAACATTTTCCCGTCTGTCGACTCACAGTGAGTCCGCGTCTGAAAGTCCTCCTGTCTCGGCTTCTGCTCACAGCGAGTACCGGTTCTGAAGGTCCTTCCTGTCTCGGCTTCTGCTCGCTCATTAAACTCAGAATGAAAACTGCTGTCTAGTGAAAGGAGAGGGGAAAGTAAAATCTCATTCACTTTTATATGAATATTGGTCAAATTCTATTGATCATGTACAGTCGGGATGTATGGAAAGTGTGAGCCGCCGAGGGGGATCTTTTTCCCGTCTGTCGACTCACATTGAGTCCCGCGTCTGAAAGTCCTCCTGTCTCGGCTTCTGCTCGCTCATTAAGCTCAGAATTATCAAATGCTGTCTCCAGTGAACGGAGAAGAGAAGATGAGATTTCAGCCACTTTACTATGAATATTGGTCCAATTCTAATTTTCATGAACTGTAGGGATGGATGGAACAGTCCGTGACCGAGGGGAAACATTTTCCCGTCTGTGAACTCACAGTGAGTCCCGCGTCTGAAAGTCTTGCTGTCTCGGATTCTGCTCACGGTGATTCCCGCGTCTGAAAGTCCTCCTGTCTCGGCTTCTGCTCGCTCACTAAGCTCAGAATGAAAAACTGCTGTCTAGTGAATGGAGAGGAGAAAGTAAGAATCTCAGCCAATTTAATAAAAGTGTTTGTCAAATTCTAATGTTCATCAACAATCTGGGTGTATGAAAGTGGCCGAGGGAGATCTTTTTCCCTTCTGTGGACTCACACTGAGTATGGTATCTGAAAGTCTTCGTGTATCCGCTTCCTGCTCTCTCATTAAGCCTCACAATTAACGACTGCTGTCTCATGTGGAAGGAGAGACCTTCTTTAGAGGCTGCATTTCAGACCAGTGTGTGAAAAAGCCCGAAAATCCACGTATCGCTGCTCAATATCTAATGTTTATCAACTTTCATTTCATCAATAAACAAAATAGACAGCAGTCTGAGGCCAGTGAGTCAACATCTGCGTTTTACTCTTTCTGTCGCTGATAAAGCTCACAATTAACAAATGCTGTCTCCAGCGAAAGGAGAGGAGAAAATGACAATTCAGCCCACTTTAATATGAATGTTTGTTGAATTCGAATGGTTGTGAATGATCTGGGTGTATGGAAACGGTCAGCGGCCGGGAACCCCCCCCCGACCGGGATATTTTCCCTTCTGAGGACTCACAGTGAGTCCCGCGTCTGAAATTCCTCCTGTCTCGACTTCTGCTCACAGTGATTCCCGCGTCTGACAGTGCGCCTGTCTCGGCTTCTGCCTCACAGCGAGTCCCGCGTCTGAAGGTCCTGCTGTCTCGGCTTCTGCTCACAGCGAGTACCGGTTCTGAAAGGTCCTTCCTGTCTCGGCCTTCTGCTCGCTCATTAAACTCCAGAATGAATAAACTGCTGTCTAGTGAAAGGAGAGGGGAAAGTAAAATCTCATTCACGTTTATATGAATATTGGTCCATTCTAATTTTCATGAACTGTAGGGATGGATGGAAACAGTCCGTGACCGAGGGGAAACATTTTCCCGTCTGTCGACTCACAGTGAGTACCGCGTCTGAAAGTCCTCCTGTCTCGGCTTCTGCTCACAGCGAGTACCGGTTCTGAAGGTCCTTCCTGTCTCGGCTTCTGCTCGCTCATTAAACTCGAATGAAAACTGCTGTCTAGTGAAAGGAGAGGGGAAAGTAAAATCTCATTCACTGATATGAATATTGGTCAAATTCTATTGATCATGTACAGTCGGGATGTATGGAAAGTGTGAGCCGCCGAGGGGGATCTTTTTCCCGTCTGTCGACTCACATTGAGTCCCGCGTCTGAAAGTCCTCCTGTCTCGGCTTCTGCTCGCTCATTAAGCTCAGAATTATCAAATGCTGTCTCCAGTGAACGGAGAAGAGAAGATGAGATTTCAGCCACTTTACTATGAATATTGGTCCAATTCTAATTTTCATGAACTGTAGGGATGGATGGAAACAGTCCGTGACCGAGGGGAAACATTTTCCCGTCTGTGAACTCACAGTGAGTCCCCGCGTCTGAAAGTCTTGCTGTCTCGGATTCTGCTCACGGTGATTCCCGCGTCTGAAAGTCCTCCTGTCTCGGCTTCTGCTCGCTCACTAAGCTCAGAATGAAAAACTGCTGTCTAGTGAATGGAGAGGAGAAAGTTAAAATCTCAGCCAATTTAATAAAAGTGTTTGTCAAATTCTAATGTTCATCAACAATCTGGGTGTATGAAAGTGGCCGAGGGAGATCTTTTTCCCTTCTGTGGACTCACACTGAGTATGGTATCTGAAAGTCTTCGTGTATCCGCTTCTGCTCTCTCATTAAGCTCACAATTAACGACTGCTGTCTCATGTGGAAGGAGAGACCTTCTTTAGAGGCTGCATTTCAGACCAGTGTGTGAAAAAGCCCGAAAATCCACGTATCGCTGCTCAATATCTAATGTTTATCAACTTTCATTTCATCAATAAACAAAATAGACAGCAGTCTGAGGCCAGTGAGTCAACATCTGCGTTTTACTCCTTTCTGTCGCTGATAAAGCTCACAATTAACAAATGCTGTCTCCCAGCGAAAGGAGAGGAGAAAATGACAATTCAGCCCACTTTAATATGAATGTTTGTTGAATTCGAATGGTTGTGAATGATCTGGGTGTATGGAAACGGTCAGCGGCCGACCGGGATATTTTCCCTTCTGAGGACTCACAGTGAGTCCCGCGTCTGAAATTCCTCCTGTCTCGACTTCTGCTCACAGTGATTCCCGGCGTCTGACAGTGCGCCTGTCTCGGCTTTCTGCTCACAGCGAGTCCCGCGTCTGAAGGTCCTGCTGTCTCGGCTTCTGCTCACAGCGAGTACCGGTTCTGAAGGTCCTTCCTGTCTCGGCTTCTGCTCGCTCATTAAACTCCAGAATGAAAAACTGCCTGTCTAGTGAAAGGAGAGGGGAAAGTAAAATCTCATTCACGTTTATATGAATATTGGTCCAATTCTAATTTTCATGAACTGTAGGGATGGATGGAAACAGTCCGTGACCGAGGGGAAACATTTTCCCGTCTGTCGACTCACAGTGAGTACCGCGTCTGAAAGTCCTCCTGTCTCGGCTTCTGCTCACAGCGAGTACCGGTTCTGAAGGTCCTTCCTGTCTCGGCTTCTGCTCGCTCATTAAACTCAGAATGAAAAACTGCTGTCTAGTGAAAGGAGAGGGGAAAGTAAAATCTCATTCACTTTTATATGAATATTGGTCAAATTCTATTGATCATGTACAGTCGGGATGTATGGAAAGTGTGAGCCGCCGAGGGGGATCTTTTTCCCGTCTGTCGACTCACATTGAGTCCCGCGTCTGAAAGTCCTCCTGTCTCGGCTTCTGCTCGCTCATTAAGCTCAGAATTATCAAATGCTGTCTCCAGTGAACGGAGAAGAGAAGATGAGATTTCAGCCACTTTACTATGAATATTGGTCCAATTCTAATTTTCATGAACTGTAGGGATGGATGGAAACAGTCCGTGACCGAGGGGAAACATTTTCCCGTCTGTGAACTCACAGTGAGTCCCGCGTCTGAAAGTCTTGCTGTCTCGGATTCTGCTCACGGTGATTCCCGCGTCTGAAAGTCCTCCTGTCTCGGCTTCTGCTCGCTCACTAAGCTCAGAATGAAAAACTGCTGTCTAGTGAATGGAGAGGAGAAAGTAAAATCTCAGCCAATTTAATAAAAGTGTTTGTCAAATTCTAATGTTCATCAACAATCTGGGTGTATGAAAGTGGCCGAGGGAGATCTTTTTCCCTTCTGTGGACTCACACTGAGTATGGTATCTGAAAGTCTTCGTGTATCCGCTTCTGCTCTCTCATTAAGCTCACAATTAACGACTGCTGTCTCATGTGGAAGGAGAGACCTTCTTTAGAGGCTGCATTTCAGACCAGTGTGTGAAAAAGCCCGAAAATCCACGTATCGCTGCTCAATATCTAATGTTTATCAACTTTCATTTCATCAATAAACAAAATAGACAGCAGTCTGAGGCCAGTGAGTCAACATCTGCGTTTTACTCCTTTCTGTCGCTGATAAAGCTCACAATTAACAAATGCTGTCTCCAGCGAAAGGAGAGGAGAAAATGACAATTCAGCCACTTTAATATGAATGTTTGTTGAATTCGAATGGTTGTGAATGATCTGGGTGTATGGAAACGGTCAGCGGCCGACCGGGATATTTTCCCTTCTGAGGACTCACAGTGAGTCCCGCGTCTGAAATTCCTCCTGTCTCGACTTCTGCTCACAGTGATTCCCGCGTCTGACAGTGCGCCTGTCTCGGCTTCTGCTCACAGCGAGTCCCGCGTCTGAAGGTCCTGCCTGTCTCGGCTTCTGCTCACAGCGAGTACCGGTTCTGAAGGTCCTTCCTGTCTCGGCTTCTGCTCGCTCATTAAACTCAGAATGAAAAACTGCTGTCTAGTGAAAGGAGAGGGGAAAGTAAAATCTCATTCACGTTTATATGAATATTGGTCCAATTCTAATTTTCATGAACTGTAGGGATGGATGGAAACAGTCCGTGACCGAGGGGAAACATTTTCCCGTCTGTCGACTCACAGTGAGTACCGCGTCTGAAAGTCCTCCTGTCTCGGCTTCTGCTCACAGCGAGTACCGGTTCTGAAGGTCCTTCCTGTCTCGGCTTCTGCTCGCTCATTAAACTCAGAATGAAAAACTGCTGTCTAGTGAAAGGAGAGGGGAAAGTAAAATCTCATTCACTTTTATATGAATATTGGTCAAATTCTATTGATCATGTACAGTCGGGATGTATGGAAAGTGTGAGCCGCCGAGGGGGATCTTTTTCCCGTCTGTCGACTCACATTGGAGTCCCGCGTCTGAAAGTCCTCCTGTCTCGGCTTCTGCTCGCTCATTAAGCTCAGAATTATCAAATGCTGTCTCCAGTGAACGGAGAAGAGAAGATGAGATTTCAGCCACTTTACTATGAATATTGGTCCAATTCTAATTTTCATGAACTGTAGGGATGGATGGAAACAGTCCGTGACCGAGGGGAAACATTTTCCCGTCTGTGAACTCACAGTGAGTCCCGCGTCTGAAAGTCTTGCTGTCTCGGATTCTGCTCACGGTGATTCCCGCGTCTGAAAGTCCTCCTGTCTCGGCTTCGCTCGCTCACTAAGCTCAGAATGAAAAACTGGCTGTCTAGTGAATGGAGAGGAGAAAGTAAAATCTCAGCCAATTTAATAAAAGTGTTTGTCAAATTCTAATGTTCATCAACAATCTGGGTGTATGAAAGTGGGCCGAGGGAGATCTTTTTCCCTTCTGTGGACTCACACTGAGTATGGTATCTGAAAGTCTTCGTGTATCCGCTTCTGCTCTCTCATTAAGCTCACCAATTAACGACTGCTGTCTCATGTGGAAGGAGAGACCTTCTTTAGAGGCTGCATTTCAGACCAGTGTGTGAAAAAAGCCCGAAAATCCACGTATCGCTGCTCAATATCTAATGTTTATCAACTTTCATTTCATCAATAAACAAAATAGACAGCAGTCTGAGGCCAGTGAGTCAACATCTGCGTTTTATCCTTTCTGTCGCTGATAAAGCTCACCAATTAACAAATGCTGTCTCCAGCGAAAGGAGAGGAGAAAATGACAATTCAGCCACTTTAATATGAATGTTTGTTGAATTCGAATGGTTGTGAATGATCTGGGTGTATGGAAACGGTCAGCGGGCCGACCGGGATATTTTCCCTTCTGAGGACTCACAGTGAGTCCCCGCGTCTGAAATTCCTCCTGTCTCGACTTCTGCTCACAGTGATTCCGCGTCTGACAGTGCGCCTGTCTCGGCTTCTGCTCACAGCGAGTCCCGCGTCTGAAGGTCCTGCTGTCTCGGCTTCTGCTCACAGCGAGTACCGGTTCTGAAGGTCCTTCCTGCTCGGCTTCTGCTCGCTCATTAAACTCAGATGAAAACTGCTTGTCTAGTGAAAGAGAGGGGAAAGTAAATCTCTTCACGTTTATATGAATATTGGTCCAATTCTAATTTTCATGAACTGTAGGGCATGGATGGAAACAGTCCGTGACCGAGGGGAAACATTTTCCCGTCTGTCGACTCCAGTGAGTACCGCGTCTGAAAGTCCTCCTGTCTCCGGCTTCTGCTCACAGCGAGTACGGTTCTGAAAGGTCCTTCCTGTCTCGGCTTCTGCTCGCTCATTAAACTCAGAATGAAAAACTGCTGTCTAGTGAAAGGAGAGGGGAAAGTAAAATCTTCATTCACTTTTATATGAATATTGGTCAAATTCTATTGATCATGTACAGTCGGGATGTATGGAAAGTGTGAGCCGCCGAGGGGGATCTTTTTCCCGTCTGTCGACTCACATTGAGTCCCGCGTCTGAAAGTCCTCCTGTCTCGGCTTCTGCTCGCTCATTAAGCTCAGAATTATCAAATGCTGTCTCCAGTGAACGGAGAAGAGAAGATGAGATTTCAGCCACTTTACTATGAATATTGGTCCAATTCTAATTTTCATGAACTGTAGGGATGGATGGAAACAGTCCGTGACCGAGGGGAAACATTTTCCCGTCTGTGAACTCACAGTGAGTCCCGCGTCTGAAAGTCTTGCTGTCTCGGATTCTGCTCACGGTGATTCCCGCGTCTGAAAGTCCTCCTGTCTCGGCTTCTGCTCGCTCACTAAGCTCAGAATGAAAAACTGCTGTCTAGTGAATGGAGAGGAGAAAGTAAAATCTCAGCCAATTTAATAAAAGTGTTTGTCAAATTCTAATGTTCATCAACAATCTGGGTGTATGAAAGTGGCCGAGGGAGATCTTTTTCCCTTCTGTGGACTCACACTGAGTATGGTATCTGAAAGTCTTCGTGTATCCGCTTCTGCTCTCTCATTAAGCTCACAATTAACGACTGCTGTCTCATGTGGAAGGAGAGACCTTCTTTAGAGGCTGGCATTTCAGACCAGTGTGTGAAAAAGCCCGAAAATCCACGTATCGCTGCTCAATATCTAATGTTTATCAACTTTCATTTCATCAATAAACAAAATAGACAGCAGTCTGAGGCCAGTGAGTCAACATCTGCGTTTTACTCCTTTCTGTCGCTGATAAAGCTCACAATTAACAAATGCTGTCTCCAGCGAAAGGAGAGGAGAAAATGACAATTCAGCCACTTTAATATGAATGTTTGTTGAATTCGAATGGTTGTGAATGATCTGGGTGTATGGAAACGGTCAGCGGGCCCGACCGGGATATTTTCCCTTCTGAGGACTCACAGTGAGTCCCGCGTCTGAAATTCCTCCTGTCTCGACTTCTGCTCACAGTGATTCCCGCGTCTGACAGTGCGCCTGTCTCGGCTTCTGCTCACAGCGAGTCCCGCGTCTGAAGGTCCTGCTGTCTCGGCTTCTGCTCACAGCGAGTACCGGTTCTGAAGGTCCTTCCTGTCTCGGCTTCTGCTCGCTCATTAAACTCAGAATGAAAAACTGCTGTCTAGTGAAAGGAGAGGGGAAAGTAAAATCTCATTCACGTTTATATGAATATTGGTCCAATTCTAATTTTCATGAACTGTAGGGATGGATGGAAACAGTCCGTGACCGAGGGGAAACATTTTCCCGTCTGTCGACTCACAGTGAGTACCGCGTCTGAAAGTCCTCCTGTCTCGGCTTCTGCTCACAGCGAGTACCGGTTCTGAAGGTCCTTCCTGTCTCGGCTTCTGCTCGCTCATTAAACTCAGAATGAAAAACTGCTGTCTAGTGAAAGGAGAGGGGAAAGTAAAATCTCATTCACTTTTATATGAATATTGGTCAAATTCTATTGATCATGTACAGTCGGGATGTATGGAAAGTGTGAGCCGCCGAGGGGGATCTTTTTCCCGTCTGTCGACTCACATTGAGTCCCGCGTCTGAAAGTCCTCCTGTCTCGGCTTCTGCTCGCTCATTAAGCTCAGAATTATCAAATGCTGTCTCCAGTGAACGGAGAAGAGAAGATGAGATTTCAGCCACTTTACTATGAATATTGGTCCAATTCTAATTTTCATGAACTGTAGGGATGGATGGAAACAGTCCGTGACCGAGGGGAAACATTTTCCCGTCTGTGAACTCACAGTGAGTCCCGCGTCTGAAAGTCTTGCTGTCTCGGATTCTGCTCACGGTGATTCCCGCGTCTGAAAGTCCTCCTGTCTCGGCTTCTGCTCGCTCACTAAGCTCAGAATGAAAAACTGCTGTCTAGTGAATGGAGAGGAGAAAGTAAAATCTCAGCCAATTTAATAAAAGTGTTTGTCAAATTCTAATGTTCATCAACAATCTGGGTGTATGAAAGTGGCCGAGGGAGATCTTTTTCCCTTCTGTGGACTCACACTGAGTATGGTATCTGAAAGTCTTCGTGTATCCGCTTCTGCTCTCTCATTAAGCTCACAATTAACGACTGCTGTCTCATGTGGAAGGAGAGACCTTCTTTAGAGGCTGCATTTCAGACCAGTGTGTGAAAAAGCCCGAAAATCCACGTATCGCTGCTCAATATCTAATGTTTATCAACTTTCATTTCATCAATAAACAAAATAGACAGCAGTCTGAGGCCAGTGAGTCAACATCTGCGTTTTACTCCTTTCTGTCGCTGATAAAGCTCACAATTAACAAATGCTGTCTCCAGCGAAAGGAGAGGAGAAAATGACAATTCAGCCACTTTAATATGAATGTTTGTTGAATTCGAATGGTTGTGAATGATCTGGGTGTATGGAAACGGTCAGCGGCCGACCGGGATATTTTCCCTTCTGAGGACTCACAGTGAGTCCCGCGTCTGAAATTCCTCCTGTCTCGACTTCTGCTCACAGTGATTCCCGCGTCTGACAGTGCGCCTGTCTCGGCTTCTGCTCACAGCGAGTCCCGCGTCTGAAGGTCCTGCTGTCTCGGCTTCTGCTCACAGCGAGTACCGGTTCTGAAGGTCCTTCCTGTCTCGGCTTCTGCTCGCTCATTAAACTCAGAATGAAAAACTGCTGTCTAGTGAAAGGAGAGGGAGAAAGTAAAATCTCATTCACGTTTATATGAATATTGGTCCAATTCTAATTTTCATGAACTGTAGGGATGGATGGAAACAGTCCGTGACCGAGGGGAAACATTTTCCCGTTCTGTCGACTCACAGTGAGTACCGCGTCTGAAAGTCCTCCTGTCTCGGCTTCTGCTCACAGCGAGTACCGGTTCTGAAGGTCCTTCCTGTCTCGGCTTCTGCTCGCTCATTAAACTCAGAATGAAAAACTGCTGTCTAGTGAAAGGAGAGGGGAAAGTAAAATCTCATTCACTTTTATATGAATATTGGTCAAATTCTATTGATCATGTACAGTCGGGATGTATGGAAAGTGTGAGCCGCCGAGGGGGATCTTTTTCCCGTCTGTCGACTCACATTGAGTCCCGCGTCTGAAAGTCCTCCTGTCTCGGCTTCTGCTCGCTCATTAAGCTCAGAATTATCAAATGCTGTCTCCAGTGAACGGAGAAGAGAAGATGAGATTTCAGCCACTTTACTATGAATATTGGTCCAATTCTAATTTTCATGAACTGTAGGGATGGATGGAAACAGTCCGTGACCGAGGGGAAACATTTTCCCGTCTGTGAACTCACAGTGAGTCCCGCGTCTGAAAGTCTTGCTGTCTCGGATTCTGCTCACGGTGATTCCCGCGTCTGAAAGTCCTCCTGTCTCGGCTTCTGCTCGCTCACTAAGCTCAGAATGAAAAACTGCTGTCTAGTGAATGGAGAGGAGAAAGTAAAATCTCAGCCAATTTAATAAAAGTGTTTGTCAAATTCTAATGTTCATCAACAATCTGGGTGTATGAAAGTGGCCGAGGGAGATCTTTTTCCCTTCTGTGGACTCACACTGAGTATGGTATCTGAAAGTCTTCGTGTATCCGCTTCTGCTCTCTCATTAAGCTCACAATTAACGACTGCTGTCTCATGTGGAAAGGAGAGACCTTCTTTAGAGGCTGCATTTCAGACCAGTGTGTGAAAAAGCCCGAAAATCCACGTATCGCTGCTCAATATCTAATGTTTATCAACTTTCATTTCATCAATAAACAAAATAGACAGCAGTCTGAGGCCAGTGAGTCAACATCTGCGTTTTACTCCTTTCTGTCGCTGATAAAGCTCACAATTAACAAATGCTGTCTCCAGCGAAAGGAGAGGAGAAAATGACAATTCAGCCACTTTAATATGAATGTTTGTTGAATTCGAATGGTTGTGAATGATCTGGGTGTATGGAAACGGTCAGCCGGCCGACCGGGATATTTTCCCTTCTGAGGACTCACAGTGAGTCCCGCGTCTGAAATTCCTCCTGTCTCGACTTCTGCTCACAGTGATTCCCGCGTCTGACAGTGCGCCTGTCTCGGCTTCTGCTCACAGCGAGTCCCGCGTCTGAAGGTCCTGCTGTCTCGGCTTCTGCTCACAGCGAGTACCGGTTCTGAAGGTCCTTCCTGTCTCGGCTTCTGCTCGCTCATTAAACTCAGAATGAAAAACTGCTGTCTAGTGAAAGGAGAGGAGAAAGTAAAATCTCATTCACGTTTATATGAATATTGGTCCAATTCTAATTTTCATGAACTGTAGGGATGGATGGAAACAGTCCGTGACCGAGGGGAAACATTTTCCCGTCTGTCGACTCACAGTGAGTACCGCGTCTGAAAGTCCTCCTGTCTCGGCTTCTGCTCACAGCGAGTACCGGTTCTGAAGGTCCTTCCTGTCTCGGCTTCTGCTCGCTCATTAAACTCAGAATGAAAAACTGCTGTCTAGTGAAAGGAGAGGGGAAAGTAAAATCTCATTCACTTTTATATGAATATTGGTCAAATTCTATTGATCATGTACAGTCGGGATGTATGGAAAGTGTGAGCCGCCGAGGGGGATCTTTTTCCCGTCTGTCGACTCACATTGAGTCCCGCGTCTGAAAGTCCTCCTGTCTCGGCTTCTGCTCGCTCATTAAGCTCAGAATTATCAAATGCTGTCTCCAGTGAACGGAGAAGAGAAGATGAGATTTCAGCCACTTTACTATGAATATTGGTCCAATTCTAATTTTCATGAACTGTAGGGATGGATGGAAACAGTCCGTGACCGAGGGGAAAACATTTTCCCGTCTGTGAACTCACAGTGAGTCCCGCGTCTGAAAGTCTTGCTGTCTCGGATTCTGCTCACGGTGATTCCCGCGTCTGAAAGTCCTCCTGTCTCGGCTTCTGCTCGCTCACTAAGCTCAGAATGAAAAACTGCTGTCTAGTGAATGGAGAGGAGAAAGTAAAATCTCAGCCAATTTAATAAAAGTGTTTGTCAAATTCTAATGTTCATCAACAATCTGGGTGTATGAAAGTGGCCGAGGGAGATCTTTTTCCCTTCTGTGGACTCACACTGAGTATGGTATCTGAAAGTCTTCGTGTATCCGCTTCTGCTCTCTCATTAAGCTCACAATTAACGACTGCTGTCTCATGTGAAAGGAGAGACCTTCTTTAGAGGCTGCATTTCAGGACCAGTGTGTGAAAAAGCCCGAAAATCCACGTATCGCTGCTCAATATCTAATGTTTATCAACTTTCATTTCATCAATAAACAAAATAGACAGCAGTCTGAGGCCAGTGAGTCAACATCTGCGTTTTACTCCTTTCTGTCGCTGATAAAGCTCACAATTAACAAATGCTGTCTCCAGCGAAAGGAGAGGAGAAAATGACAATTCAGCCACTTTAATATGAATGTTTGTTGAATTCGAATGGTTGTGAATGATCTGGGTGTATGGAAACGGTCAGCGGCCGACCGGGATATTTTCCCTTCTGAGGACTCACAGTGAGTCCCGCGTCTGAAATTCCTCCTGTCTCGACTTCTGCTCACAGTGATTCCGCGTCTGACAGTGCGCCTGTCTCGGCTTCTGCTCACAGCGAGTCCCGCGTCTGAAGGTCCTGCTGTCTCGGCTTCTGCTCACAGCGAGTACCGGTTCTGAAGGTCCTTCCTGTCTCGGCTTCTGCTCGCTCATTAAACTCAGAATGAAAAACTGCTGTCTAGTGAAAGGAGAGGAGAAAGTAAAATCTCATTCACGTTTATATGAATATTGGTCCAATTCTAATTTTCATGAACTGTAGGGATGGATGGAAACAGTCCGTGACCGAGGGGAAACATTTTCCCGTCTGTCGACTCACAGTGAGTACCGGCGTCTGAAAGTCCTCCTGTCTCGGCTTCTGCTCACAGCGAGTACCGGTTCTGAAGGTCCTTCCTGTCTCGGCTTCTGCTCGCTCATTAAACTCAGAATGAAAAAACTGCTGTCTAGTGAAAGGAGAGGGGAAAGTAAAATCTCATTCACTTTTATATGAATATTGGTCAAATTCTATTGATCATGTACAGTCGGATGTATGGAAAAGTGTGAGCCGCCGAGGGGGATCTTTTTCCCGTCTGTCGACTCACATTGAGTCCCGCGTCTGAAAGTCCTCCTGTCTCTCTCCCACCGATCCGGTCTGAGTCCCTGTCTCGGCTTCTGCTCGCTCATTAAGCTCAGAATTATCAAACTGCTGTCTCCAGTGAACGGATGAAGAGAGATGGAGAATAAAATTCATCACTTTACTATGAATATTGGTCCAATTCTAATTTTCATGAACTGTAGGGATGGATGGAAACAGTCCGTGACCGAGGGGAAACATTTTCCCGTCTGTCGACTCACAGTGAGTACCGCGTCTGAAAGTCCTCCTGTCTCGGCTTCTGCTCACAGCGAGTACCGGTTCTGAAGGTCCTTCCTGTCTCGGCTTCTGCTCGCTCATTAAACTCAGAATGAAAAACTGCTGTCTAGTGAAAGGAGAGGGGAAAGTAAAATCTCATTCACTTTTATATGAATATTGGTCAAATTCTATTGATCATGTACAGTCGGGATGTATGGAAAGTGTGAGCCGCGAGGGGGATCTTTTTCCCGTCTGTCGACTCACATTGAGTCCCGCGTCTGAAAGTCCTCCTGTCTCGGCTTCTGCTCGCTCATTAAGCTCAGAATTATCAAATGCTGTCTCCAGTGAACGGAGAAGAGAAGATGAGATTTCAGCCACTTTACTATGAATATTGGTCCAATTCTAATTTTCATGAACTGTAGGGATGGATGGAAACAGTCCGTGACCGAGGGGAAACATTTTCCCGTCTGTGAACTCACAGTGAGTCCCGCGTCTGAAAGTCTTGCTGTCTCGGATTCTGCTCACGGTGATTCCCGCGTCTGAAAGTCCTCCTGTCTCGGCTTCTGCTCGCTCACTAAGCTCAGAATGAAAAACTGCTGTCTAGTGAATGGAGAGGAGAAAGTAAAATCTCAGCCAATTTAATAAAAGTGTTTGTCAAATTCTAATGTTCATCAACAATCTGGGTGTATGAAAGTGGCCGAGGGAGATCTTTTTCCCTTCTGTGGACTCACACTGAGTATGGTATCTGAAAGTCTTCGTGTATCCGCTTCTGCTCTCTCATTAAGCTCACAATTAACGACTGCTGTCTCATGTGAAAGGAGAGACCTTCTTTAGAGGCTGCATTTCAGACCAGTGTGTGAAAAAGCCCGAAAATCCACGTATCGCTGCTCAGTATCTAATGTTTATCAACTTTCATTTCATGAATAAACAAAATAGACAGCAGTCTGAGGCCAGTGAGTCAACATCTGCGTTTTACTTCTTTCTGTCGCTGATAAAGCTCACAATTAACAAATGCTGTCTCCAGCGAAAGGAGAGGAGAAAATGACAATTCAGCCACTTTAATATGAATGTTTGTTGAAATTCGAATGGTTGTGAATGATCTGGGTGTATGGAAACGGTCAGCGGCCGACCGGGATATTTTCCCTTATGAGGACTCACAGTGAGTCCCGCGTCTGAAATTCCTCCTGTCTCGACTTCTGCTCACAGTGATTCCCGCGTGCTGACAGTGCGCCTGTCTCGGCTTCTGCTCACAGCGAGTCCCGCGTCTGAAGGTCCTGCTGTCTCGGCTTCTGCTCACAGCGATACCGGTTCTGAAGGTCCTTCCTGTCTCGGGCTTCTGCTCGCTCATTAAACTCAGAATGAAAAACTGCTGTCTAGTGAAAGGAGAGGAGAAAGTAAAATCTCATTCACGTTTATATGAATATTGGTCCAATTCTAATTTTCATGAACTGTAGGGATGGATGGAAACAGTCCGTGACCGAGGGGAAACATTTTCCCGTCTGTGACTCACAGTGAGTCCCGCGTCTGAAAGTCCTCCTGTCTCGGCTTCTGCTCACAGCGAGTACCGGTTCTGAAGCTCCTTCCTGTCTCGGCTTCTGCTCGCTCACTAAACTCAGAATGAAAAACTGCTGTCTAGTGAAAGGAGAGGGGAAAGTAAAATCTCATTCACTTTTATATGAATATTGGTCAAATTCTATTGATCATGTACAGTCGGGATGTATGGAAAGTGTGAGCCGCCGAGGGGGATCTTTTTCCCGTCTGTCGACTCACATTGAAGTCCCGCGTCTGAAAGTCTCTGTCTCGGATTCTGCTCACAGTCGAAGTCCTCCTGTCTCGGCTTCCAGCGAGTACGTTCTGAGTCTTCCTGTCTCGCGTCATTAAACTCAGAATGAAAAACTGCTGTCTAGTGAAAGGAGAGGAGAAAGTAAGATCTCATTGCACGTTTATATGAATATTGGTCCAATTCTAATTTTCATGAACTGTAGGGATGGATGGAAACAGTCCGTGACCGAGGGGAAACATTTTCCCGTCTGTGAACTCACAGTGAGTCCCGCGTCTGAAAGTCCTCCTGTCTCGGCTTCTGCTCACAGCGAGTACCGGTTCTGAAGTCCTTCCTGTCTCGGCTTCTGCTCGCTCATTAAACTCAGAATGAAAAACTGCTGTCTAGTGAAAGGAGAGGGGAAAGTAAAATCTCATTCACTTTTATATGAATATTGGTCAAATTCTATTGATCATGTACAGTCGGGATGTATGGAAAGTGTGAGCCGCCGAGTGGGATCTTTTTCCAGTCTGTCGACTCACATTGAGTCCCGCGTCTGAAAGTCCTCCTGTCTCGGCTTCTGCTCGCTCATTAAGCTCAGAATTATCAAATGCTGTCTCCAGTGAACGGAGAAGAGAAGATGAGATTTCAGCCACTTTACTATGAATATTGGTCCAATTCTAATTTTCATGAACTGTAGGGATGGATGGAAACAGTCCGTGACCGAGGGAAAACATTTTCCCGTCTGTGAACTCACAGTGAGTCCCGCGTCTGAAAGTCTTGCTGTCTCGGATTCTGCTCACGGTGATTCCCGCGTCTGAAAGTCCTCCTGTCTCGGCTTCTGCTCGCTCACTAAGCTCAGAATGAAAAACTGCTGTCTAGTGAATGGAGAAGGAGAAAGTAAAATCTCAGCCAATTTAATAAAAGTGTTTGTCAAATTCTAATGTTCATCAACAATCTGGGTGTATGAAAGTGGCCGAGGGAGATCTTTTTCCCTTCTGTGGACTCACACTGAGTATGGTATCTGAAAGTCTTCGTGTATCCGCTTCTGCTCTCTCATTAAGCTCACAATTAACGACTGCTGTCTCATGTGAAAGGAGAGACCTTCTTTAGAGGCTGCATTTCAGACCAGTGTGTGAAAAAGCCCGAAAATCCACGTATCGCTGCTCAGTATCTAATGTTTATCAACTTTCATTTCATGAATAAACAAAATAGACAGCAGTCTGAGGCCAGTGAGTTAACATCTGCGTTTTACTTCTTTCTGTCGCTGATAAAGCTCACAATTAACAAATGCTGTCTCCAGCGAAAGGAGAGGAGAAAATGACAATTCAGCCACTTTAATATGAATGTTTGTTAAATTCGAATGGTTGTGAATGATCTGGGTGTATGGAAACGGTCAGCGGCCGACCGGGATATTTTCCCTTATGAGGACTCACAGTGAGTCCCGCGTCTGAAATTCCTCCTGTCTCGACTTCTGCTCACAGTGATTCCCGCGTGTGACAGTGCACCTGTCTCGGCTTTTGCTCACAGCGAGTCCCGCGTCTGAAGGTCCTGCTGTCTCGGCTTCTGCTCACAGCGAATACCGGTTCTGAAGGTCCTTCCTGTCTGGTTTCTGCTCGCTCATTAAACTCAGAATGAAAAACTGCTGTCTAGTGAAAGGAGAGGAGAAAGTAAAATCTCATTGACGTTTATATGAATATTGGTCCAATTCTAATTTTCATGAACTGTAGGGATGGATGGAAACAGTCCGTGACCGAGGGGAAACATTTTCCCGTCTGTGAACTCACAGTGAGTCCCGCGTCTGAAAGTCCTCCTGTCTCGGCTTCTGCTCACAGCGAGTACCGGTTCTGAAGCTCCTTCCTGTCTCGGCTTCTGCTCGCTCATTAAACTCAGAATGAAAAACTGCTGTCTAGTGAAAGGAGAGGGGAAAGTAAAATCTCATTCACTTTTATATGAATATTGGTCAAATTCTATTGATCATGTACAGTCGGGATGTATGGAAAGTGTGAGCCGCCGAGTGGGATCTTTTTCCAGTCTGTCGACTCACATTGAGTCCCGCGTCTGAAAGTCCTCCTGTCTCGGCTTCTGCTCGCTCATTAAGCTCAGAATTATCAAATGCTGTCTCCAGTGAACGGAGAAGAGAAGATGAGATTTCAGCCACTTTACTATGAATATTGGTCCAATTCTAATTTTCATGAACTGTAGGGATGGATGGAAACAGTCCGTGACCGAGGGAAAACATTTTCCCGTCTGTGAACTCACAGTGAGTCCCGCGTCTGAAAGTCTTGCTGTCTCGGATTCTGCTCACGGTGATTCCCGCGTCTGAAAGTCCTCCTGTCTCGGCTTCTGCTCACAGCGAGTACCGGTTCTGAAGGTCCTTCCTGTCTCGGCTTCTGCTCGCTCATTAAACTCAGAATGAAAAACTGCTGTCTAGTGAAAGGAGAGGAGAAAGTAAAATCTCATTGACGTTTATATGAATATTGGTCCAATTCTAATTTTTCATGAACTGTAGGGATGGATGGAAACAGTCCGTGACCGAGGGGAAACATTTTCCCGTCTGTGAACTCACAGTGAGTCCCGCGTCTGAAAGTCCTCCTGTCTCGGCTTCTGCTCACAGCGAGTACCGGTTCTGAAGCTCCTTCCTGTCTCGGCTTCTGCTCGCTCATTAAACTCAGAATGAAAAACTGCTGTCTAGTGAAAGGAGAGGGGAAAGTAAAATCTCATTCACTTTATATGAATATTGGTCAAATTCTATTGATCATGTACAGTCGGGATGTATGGAAAGTGTGAGCCGCCGAGTGGGATCTTTTTCCAGTCTGTCGACTCACATTGAGTCCCGCGTCTGAAAGTCCTCCTGTCTCGGCTTCTGCTCGCTCATTAAGCTCAGAATTATCAAATGCTGTCTCCAGTGAACGGAGAAGAGAAGATGAGATTTCAGCCACTTTACTATGAATATTGGCTCCAATTCTAATTTTCATGAACTGTAGGGATGGATGGAAACAGTCCGTGACCGAGGGAAAACATTTTCCCGTCTGTGAACTCACAGTGAGTCCCGCGTCTGAAATCTGCTCACATCTGAAAACTGCTATCTCCTTCCTGTCTCGGCTTCTGCTCGTCAGAATGAAAAACTGCTGTCTCTCACGTCATGAACTGTAGGGATGGATGGAAACAGTCCGTGACCTTTTCCCGTCTGTGAACTCACAGTGAGTCCCGCGTCTGAAAGTCTTCTGTCTCGGATTCTGCTCACGGTGAAAAGTCTCCTGTCTCGGCTTCTGCTCGCTCACTAAGCTCAGAATGAAAAACTGCTGTCTAGTGAATGGAGAGGAGAAAGTAAAATCTCAGCCAATTTAATAAAAGTGTTTGTCAAATTCTAATGTTCATCAACAATCTGGGTGTATGAAAGTGGCCGAGGGAGATCTTTTTCCCTTCTGTGGACTCACACTGAGTATGGTATCTGAAAGTCTTCGTGTATCCGCTTCTGCTCTCTCATTAAGCTCACAATTAACGACTGCTGTCATGTGAAAGGAGAGACCTTCTTTAGAGGCTGCATTTCAGACCAGTGTGTGAAAAAGCCCGAAAATCCACGTATCGCTGCTCAATATCTAATGTTATCAACTTTCATTTCATGAATAAACAAAATAGACAGCAGTCTGAGGCCAGTGAGTCAACATCTGCGTTTTACTTCTTTCTGTCGCTGATAAAGCTCACAATTAACAAATGCTGTCTCCAGCGAAAGGAGAGGAGAAAATGACAATTCAGCCACTTTAATATGAATGTTTGTTAAATTCGAATGGTTGTGAATGATCTGGGTGTATGGAAACGGTCAGCGGCCGACCGGGATATTTTCCCTTATGAGGACTCACAGTGAGTCCCGCGTCTGAAATTCCTCCTGTCTCGACTTCTGCTCACAGTGATTCCCGCGTGTGACAGTGCGCCTGTCTCGGCTTTTGCTCACAGCGAGTCCCGCGTCTGAAGGTCCTGCTGTCTCGGCTTCTGCTCACAGCGAATACCGGTTCTGAAGGTCCTTCCTGTCTGGGTTTCTGCTCGCTCATTAAACTCAGAATGAAAAACTGCTGTCTAGTGAAAGGAGAGGAGAAAGTAAAATCTCATTGACGTTTATATGAATATTGGTCCAATTCTAATTTTCATGAACTGTAGGGATGGATGGAAACAGTCCGTGACCGAGGGGAAACATTTTCCCGTCTGTGAACTCACAGTGAGTCCGCGTCTGAAAGTCCTCCTGTCTCGGCTTCTGCTCACAGCGAGTACCGGTTCTGAAGCTCCTTCCTGTCTCGGCTTCTGCTCGCTCATTAAACTCAGAATGAAAAACTGCTGTCTAGTGAAAGGAGAGGGAAAGTAAAATCTCATTCACTTTTATATGAATATTGGTCAAATTCTATTGATCATGTACAGTCGGGATGTATGGAAAGTGTGAGCCGCCGAGGGGATCTTTTTCCGTCTGTCGACTCACATTGAGTCCCGCGTCTGAAAGTCCTCCTGTCTCGGCTTCTGCTCGCTCATTAAGCTCAGAATTATCAAATGCTGTCTCCAGTGAACGGAGAAGAGAGATGAGATTTCAGCCACTTTACTATGAATATTGGTCCAATTCTAATTTTCATGAACTGTAGGGATGGATGGAAACAGTCCGTGACCGAGGGAAACATTTTCCCGTCTGTGAACTCACAGTGAGTCCCGCGTCTGAAAGTCTTGCTGTCTCGGATTCTGCTCACGGTGATTCCCGCGTCTGAAAGTCCTCCTGTCTCGGCTTCTGCTCGCTCACTAAGCTCAGAATGAAAAACTGCTGTCTAGTGAATGGAGAGGAGAAAGTAAAATCTCAGCCAATTTAATAAAAGTGTTTGTCAAATTCTAATGTTCATCAACAATCTGGGTGTATGAAAGTGGCCGAGGGAGATCTTTTTCCCTTCTGTGGACTCACACTGAGTATGGTATCTGAAAGTCTTCGTGTATCCGCTTCTGCTCTCTCATTAAGCTCACAATTAACGACTGCTGCCTCATGTGAAAGGAGAGACCTTCTTTAGAGGCTGCATTTCAGACCAGTGTGTGAAAAAGCCCGAAAATCCACGTATCGCTGCTCAGTATCTAATGTTTATCAACTTTCATTTCATGAATAAACAAAATAGACAGCAGTCTGAGGCCAGTGAGTCAACATCTGCGTTTTACTTCTTTGTCGCTGATAAAGCTCACAATTAACAAATGCTGTCTCCAGCGAAAGGAGAGGAGAAAATGACAATTCAGCCACTTTAATATGAATGTTTGTTAAATTCGAATGGTTGTGAATGATCTGGGTGTATGGAAACGGTCAGCGGCCGACCGGATATTTTCCCTTATGAGGACTCACAGTGAGTCCCGCGTCTGAAATTCCTCCTGTCTCGACTTCTGCTCACAGTGATTCCCGCGTGTGACAGTGCGCCTGTCTCGGCTTTTGCTCACAGCGAGTCCCGCGTCTGAAGGTCCTGCTGTCTCGGCTTCTGCTCACAGCGAATACCGGTTCTGAAGGTCCTTCCTGTCTGGGTTTCTGCTCGCTCATTAAACTCAGAATGAAAAACTGCTGTCTAGTGAAAGGAGAGGAGAAAGTAAAATCTCATTGACGTTTATATGAATATTGGTCCAATTCTAATTTTCATGAACTGTAGGGATGGATGGAAACAGTCCGTGACCGAGGGGAACATTTTCCCGTCTGTGAACTCACAGTGAGTCCCGCGTCTGAAAGTCCTCCTGTCTCGGCTTCTGCTCACAGCGAGTACCGGTTCTGAAGCTCCTTCCTGTCTCGGCTTTCTGCTCGCTCATTAAACTCAGAATGAAAAACTGCTGTCTAGTGAAAGGAGAGGGGAAAGTAAAATCTCATTCACTTTATATGAATATTGGTCATCTATTTCATGAACTGTAGTCGGATGGATGGAACAGTCCGTGACCGAGGGACTTTTTCCCGTCTGTCGACTCACAGTGAGTCCCGCCGCGTCCTGAAAGTCCTCCTGTCTCGGCTTCTGCTCGCATCATAAACTCAGAATGAAAAACTGCTGTCTAGTGAAAGAGAGGGAAAGTAAAATCTCATTCACTTTTATATGAATATTGGTCAAATTCTATTGATCATGTACAGTCGGGATGTATGGAAAGTGTGAGCCGCCGAGTGGGATCTTTTTCCAGTCTGTCGACTCACATTGAGTCCCGCGTCTGAAAGTCCTCCTGTCTCGGCTTCTGCTCGCTCATTAAGCTCAGAATTATCAAATGCTGTCTCCAGTGAACGGAGAGAAGAGAAGATGAGATTTCAGCCACTTTACTATGAATATTGGTCCAATTCTAATTTTCATGAACTGTAGGATGGATGGAAACAGTCCGTGACCGAGGGAAACATTTTCCCGTCTGTGAACTCACAGTGAGTCCCGCGTCTGAAAGTCTTGCTGTCTCGGATTCTGCTCACGGTGATTCCCGCGTCTGAAAGTCCTCCTGTCTCGGCTTCTGCTCGCTCACTAAGCTCAGAATGAAAAACTGCTGTCTAGTGAATGGAGAGGAGAAAGTAAAATCTCAGCCAATTTAATAAAAGTGTTTGTCAAATTCTAATGTTCATCAACAATCTGGGTGTATGAAAGTGGCCGAGGGAGATCTTTTTCCCTTCTGTGGACTCACACTGAGTATGGTATCTGAAAGTCTTCGTGTATCCGCTTCTGCTCTCCCATTAAGCTCACAATTAACGACTGCTGCCTCATGTGAAAGGGAGAGACCTTCTTTAGAGGCTGCATTTCAGACCAGTGTGTGAAAAAGCCCGAAAATCCACGTATCGCTGCTCAGTATCTAATGTTTATCAACTTTCATTTCATGAATAAACAAAATAGACAGCAGTCTGAGGCCAGTGAGTCAACATCTGCGTTTTACTTCTTTCTGTCGCTGATAAAGCTCACAATTAACAAATGCTGTCTCCAGCGAAAGGAGAGGAGAAAATGACAATTCAGCCACTTTAATATGAATGTTTGTTAAATTCGAATGGTTGTGAATGATCTGGGTGTATGGAAACGGTCAGCGGCCGACCGGGATATTTTCCCTTATGAGGACTCACAGTGAGTCCCGCGTCTGAAATTCCTCCTGTCTCGACTTCTGCTCACAGTGATTCCGCGCGTGTGACAGTGCGCCTGTCTCGGCTTTTGCTTACAGCGAGTCCCGCGTCTGAAGGTCCTGCTGTCTCGGCTTCTGCTCACAGCGAATACCGGTTCTGAAGGTCCTTCCTGTCTGGGTTTCTGCTCGCTCATTAAACTCAGAATGAAAAACTGCTGTCTAGTGAAAGGAGAGGAGAAAGTAAAATCTCATTGACGTTTATATGAATATTGGTCC
>NW_026115565.1:0-59353 GCF_001640805.2 Lates calcarifer | reverse complement strand
CTGTGACAGAAGCCGAGACAGGCGCACTGTCAGACCGGGAATCACTGTGAGCAGAAGTCGAGACAGGAGGAATTTCAGACGCGGGACTCACTGTGAGTCCTCAGAAGGGAAAATATCCCGGTCGGCGCTGACCGTTTCCATACACCCAGATCATTCACAACCATTCGAATTCACAAAATTCATATTAAAGTGGCTGAATTGTCATTTTCTCCTCTCCTTTCGCTGGAGACAGCATTTGTTAATTGTGAGCTTTATCAGCGAGAAAGAAGTAAAACGCAGATGTTGACTCACTGGCCTCAGACTGCTGTCTATTTTGTTTATTGATGAAATGAAAGTTGATAAACATTAGATATTGAGCAGCGATACGTGGATTTTCGGGCTTTTTCACACACTGGTCTGAAATGCAGCCTCTAAAGAAGGTCTCTCCTTTCACATGAGACAGCAGTCGTTAATTGTGAGCTTAATGAGAGAGCAGAAGCGGATACACGAAGACTTTCAGATACCATACTCAGTGTGAGTCCACAGAAGGGAAAAAGATCTCCCTCGGCCACTTTCATACACCCAGATTGTTGATGAACATTAGAATTTGACAAACACTTTTATTAAATTGGCTGAGATTTTACTTTCTCTCTCCATTCACTAGACAGCAGTTTTTCATTCTGAGCTTAGTGAGCGAGCAGAAGCCGAGACAGGAGGACTTTCAGACGCGGGAATCACCGTGAGCAGAATCCGAGACGGCAAGACTTTCAGACGCGGGACTCACTGTGAGTTCAAGACGGGAAAATGTTTCCCCTCGGTCACGGACTGTTTCCATCCATCCCTACAGTTCATGAAAATTAGAATTGGACCAATATTCATAGTAAAGTGGCTGAAATCTCATCTTCTCTCCGTTCACTGGAGACAGCATTTGATAATTCTGAGCTTAATGAGCGAGCAGAAGCCGAGACAGGAGGACTTTCAGACGCGGGACTCAATGTGAGTCGACAGACGGGAAAAAGATCCCCCTCGGCGGCTCACACTTTCCATACATCCCGACTGTACATGATCAATAGAATTTGACCAATATTCATATAAAAGTGAATGAGATTTTACTTTCCCCTCTCCTTTCACTAGATAGCAGTTTTTCATTCTGAGTTTAATGAGCGAGCAGAAGCCGAGACATTCAGAACCGGTACAGTTCAGAAAAGCTGTGAGCAGAAGCCGAGTGTCAGACGCGGGAATCACTGTGAGCAGAAGTCGAGACAGGAGGAATTTCAGACGCGGGACTCACTGTGAGTCCTCAGAAGGGAAAATATCCCGGTCGGACGCTGACCGTTTCCATACACCCAGATCATTCAAACCATTCGAATTCAACAAACATTCATATTAAAGTGGCTGAATTGTCATTTTCTCCTCTCCTTTCACTGGAGACAGCATTTGATAATTCTGAGCTTAATGAGCGAGCAGAAGCCGAGACAGGAGGACTTTCAGACGCGGGACTCAATTTGAGTCGACAGACGGGAAAATGTTTCCCCTCGGTCACGGACTGTTTCCATCCATCCCTACAGTTCATGAAAATTAGAATTGGACCAATATTCATATAAACGTGAATGAGATTTTACTTTCTCCTCTCCTTTCACTAGACAGCAGTTTTTCATTCTGAGTTTAATGAGCGAGCAGAAGCCGAGACAGGAAGGACCTTCAGAACCGGTACTCGCTGTGAGCAGAAGCCGAGACAGGCGCACTGTCAGACGCGGGAATCACTGTGAGCAGAAGTCGAGACAGGAGGAATTTCAGACGCGGGACTCACTGTGAGTCCTCAGAAGGGAAAATATCCCGGTCGGACGCTGACCGTTTCCATACACCCAGATCATTCACAACCATTCGAATTCAACAAACATTCATATTAAAGTGGCTGAATTGTCATTTTCTCCTCTCCTTTCGCTGGAGACAGCATTTGTTAATTGTGAGCTTTATCAGCGACAGAAAGAAGTAAAACGCAGATGTTGACTCACTGGCCTCAGACTGCTGTCTATTTTGTTTATTGATGAAATGAAAGTTGATAAACATTAGATATTGAGCAGCGATACGTGGATTTTCGGGCTTTTTCACACACTGGTCTGAAATGCAGCCTCTAAAGAAGGTCTCTCCTTTCACATGAGACAGCAGTCGTTAATTGTGAGCTTAATGAGAGAGCAGAAGCGGATACACGAAGACTTTCAGATACCACACTCAGTGTGAGTCCACAGAAGGGAAAAAGATCTCCCTCGGCCACTTTCATACACCCAGATTGTTGATGAACATTAGAATTTGACAAACACTTTTATTAAATTGGCTGAGATTTTACTTTCTCCTCTCCATTCACTAGACAGCAGTTTTTCATTCTGAGCTTAGTGAGCGAGCAGAAGCCGAGACAGGAGGACTTTCAGACGCGGGAATCACCGTGAGCAGAATCCGAGACGGCAAGACTTTCAGACGCGGGACTCACTGTGAGTTCACAGACGGGAAAATGTTTCCCCTCGGTCACGGACTGTTTCCATCCATCCCTACAGTTCATGAAAATTAGAATTGGACCAATATTCATAGTAAAGTGGCTGAAATCTCATCTTCTCTTCTCCGTTCACTGGAGACAGCATTTGATAATTCTGAGCTTAATGAGCGAGCAGAAGCCGAGACAGGAGGACTTTCAGACGCGGGACTCAATGTGAGTCGACAGACGGGAAAAGATCCCTCGGCGGCTCACACTTTCCATACATCCCGACTGTACATGATCAATAGAATTTGACCAATATTCATATAAAAGTGAATGAGATTTTACTTTCCCCTCTCCTTTCACTAGATAGCAGTTTTTCATTCTGAGTTTAATGAGCGAGCAGAAGCCGAGACAGGAAGGACCTTCAGAACCGGTACTCGCTGTGAGCAGAAGCCGAGACAGGAAGGACCTTCAGAACCGGTACTCGCTGTGAGCAGAAGCCGAGACAGGCGCACATGTTCACTGTGAGCAGAAGTCGAGACAGGAGGAATTTCAGACGCGGGACTCACTGTGAGTCCTCAGAAGGGAAAATATCCCGCTGACCGTTTCCATACACCCAGATCATTCACAACCATTCGAATTCAACAAACATTCATATTAAAGTGGCTGAATTGTCATTTTCTCCTCTCCTTTCACTGGAGACAGCATTTGATAATTCTGAGCTTAATGAGCGAGCAGAAGCCGAGACAGGAGGACTTTCAGACTCAATTTGAGTCGACAGACGGGAAAATGTTTCCCCTCGGTCACGGACTGTTTCCATCCATCCCTACAGTTCATGAAAATTAGAATTGGACCAATATCATATAAACGTGAATGAGATTTTACTTTCTCCTCTCCTTTCACTAGACAGCAGTTTTTCATTCTGAGTTTAATGAGCGAGCAGAAGCCGAGACAGGAAGGACCTTCAGAACCGGTACTCGCTGTGAGCAGAAGCGAGACAGGCGCACTGTCAGACGCGGGAATCACTGTGAGCAGAAGTCGAGACAGGAGGAATTTCAGACGCGGGACTCACTGTGAGTCCTCAGAAGGGAAAATATCCCGGTCGGCGCTGACCGTTTCCATACACCCAGATCATTCACAACCATTCGAATTCAACAAACATTCATATTAAAGTGGCTGAATTGTCATTTTCTCCTCTCCTTTCGCTGGAGACAGCATTTGTTAATTGTGAGCTTTATCAGCGACAGAAAGAAGTAAAACGCAGATGTTGACTCACTGGCCTCAGACTGCTGTCTATTTTGTTTATTGATGAAATGAAAGTTGATAAACATTAGATATTGAGCAGCGATACGTGGATTTTCGGGCTTTTTCACACACTGGTCTGAAATGCAGCCTCTAAAGAAGGTCTCTCCTTCACATGAGACAGCAGTCGTTAATTGTGAGCTTAATGAGAGAGCAGAAGCGGATACACGAAGACTTTCAGATACCATACTCAGTGTGAGTCCACAGAAGGGAAAAAGATCTCCCTCGGCCACTTTCATACACCCAGATTGTTGATGAACATTAGAATTTGACAAACACTTTTATTAAATTGGCTGAGATTTTACTTTCTCCTCTCCATTCACTAGACAGCAGTTTTTCATTCTGAGCTTAGTGAGCGAGCAGAAGCCGAGACAGGAGGACTTTCAGACGCGGGAATCACCGTGAGCAGAATCCGAGACAGCAAGACTTTCAGACGCGGGACTCACTGTGAGTTCACAGACGGGAAAATGTTTCCCCTCGGTCACGGACTGTTTTCCATCCATCCCTACAGTTCATGAAAATTAGAATTGGACCAATATTCATAGTAAAGTGGCTGAAATCTCATCTTCTCTTCTCCGTTCACTGGAGACAGCATTTGATAATTCTGAGCTTAATGAGCGAGCAGAAGCCGAGACAGGAGGACTTTCAGACGCGGGACTCAATGTGAGTCGACAGACGGGAAAAAGATCCCCCTCGGCGGCTCACACTTTCCATACATCCCGACTGTACATGATCAATAGAATTTGACCAATATTCATATAAAAGTGAATGAGATTTTACTTTCCCCTCTCCTTTCACTAGACAGCAGTTTTTCATTCTGAGTTTAATGAGCGAGCAGATTCAGAGACAGAATCTAAGCAGAAGCCGAGACTTCAGATACTCGCTGTGAGCAGAAGCCGAGACAGGCGCACTGTCAGACGCGGGAATCACTGTGAGCAGAAGTCGAGACAGGAGGAATTTCAGACGCGGGACTCACTGTGAGTCCTCAGAAGGGAAAATATCCCGGTCGGACGCTGACCGTTTCCATACACCCAGATCATTCACAACCATTCGAATTCAACAAACATTCATATTAAAGTGGCTGAATTGTCATTTTCTCCTCTCCTTTCACTGGAGACAGCATTTGATAATTCTGAGCTTAATGAGCGAGCAGAAGCCGAGACAGGAGGACTTTCAGACGCGGGACTCAATTTGAGTCGACAGACGGGAAAATGTTTCCCCTCGGTCACGGACTGTTTCCATCCATCCCTACAGTTCATGAAAATTAGAATTGGACCAATATTCATATAAACGTGAATGAGATTTTACTTTCTCCTCTCCTTTCACTAGACAGCAGTTTTTCATTCTGAGTTTAATGAGCGAGCAGAAGCCGAGACAGGAAGGACCTTCAGAACCGGTACTCGCTGTGAGCAGAAGCCGAGACAGGCGCACTGTCAGACGCGGGAATCACTGTGAGCAGAAGTCGAGACAGGAGGAATTTCAGACGCGGGACTCACTGTGAGTCCTCAGAAGGGAAAATATCCCGGTCGGCGCTGACCGTTTCCATACACCCAGATCATTCACAACCATTCGAATTCAACAAACATTCATATTAAAGTGGCTGAATTGTCATTTTCTCCTCTCCTTTCGCTGGAGACAGCATTTGTTAATTGTGAGCTTTATCAGCGACAGAAAGAAGTAAAACGCAGATGTTGACTCACTGGCCTCAGACTGCTGTCTATTTTGTTTATTGATGAAATGAAAGTTGATAAACATTAGATATTGAGCAGCGATACGTGGATTTTCGGGCTTTTTCACACACTGGTCTGAAATGCAGCCTCTAAAGAAGGTCTCTCCTTTCACATGAGACAGCAGTCGTTAATTGTGAGCTTAATGAGAGAGCAGAAGCGGATACACGAAGACTTTCAGATACCATACTCAGTGTGAGTCCACAGAAGGGAAAAAGATCTCCCTCGGCCACTTTCATACACCCAGATTGTTGATGAACATTAGAATTTGACAAACACTTTTATTAAATTGGCTGAGATTTTACTTTCTCCTCTCCATTCACTAGACAGCAGTTTTTCATTCTGAGCTTAGTGAGCGAGCAGAAGCCGAGACAGGAGGACTTTCAGACGCGGGAATCACCGTGAGCAGAATCCGAGACGGCAAGACTTTCAGACGCGGGACTCACTGTGAGTTCACAGACGGGAAAATGTTTCCCCTCGGTCACGGACTGTTTCCATCCATCCCTACAGTTCATGAAAATTAGAATTGGACCAATATTCATAGTAAAGTGGCTGAAATCTCATCTTCTCTTCTCCGTTCACTGGAGACAGCATTTGATAATTCTGAGCTTAATGAGCGAGCAGAAGCCGAGACAGGAGGACTTTCAGACGCGGGACTCAATGTGAGTCGACAGACGGGAAAAAGATCCCCTCGGCGGCTCACACTTTCCATACATCCCGACTGTACATGATCAATAGAATTTGACCAATATTCATATAAAAGTGAATGAGATTTTACTTTCCCCTCTCCTTTCACTAGACAGCAGTTTTTCATTCTGAGTTTAATGAGCGAGCAGAAGCCGAGACAGGAAGGACCTTCAGAACCGGTACTCGCTGTGAGCAGAAGCCGAGACAGGAGGAATTTCTGTGAGCAGGGACTCACTGTGAGTCCTCAGAAGGGAAAATATCCCGGTCGGACGCTGACCGTTTCCATACACCCAGATCATTCACAACCATTCGAATTCAACAAACATTCATATTAAAGTGGCTGAATTGTCATTTTCTCCTCTCCTTTCACTGGAGACAGCATTTGATAATTCTGAGCTTAATGAGCGAGCAGAAGCCGAGACAGGAGGACTTTCAGACGCGGGACTCAATTTGAGTCGACAGACGGGAAAATGTTTCCCCTCGGTCACGGACTGTTTCCATCCATCCCTACAGTTCATGAAAATTAGAATTGGACCAATATTCATATAAACGTGAATGAGATTTTACTTTCTCCTCTCCTTTCACTAGACAGCAGTTTTTCATTCTGAGTTTAATGAGCGAGCAGAAGCCGAGACAGGAAGGACCTTCAGAACCGGTACTCGCTGTGAGCAGAAGCCGAGACAGGCGCACTGTCAGACGCGGGAATCACTGTGAGCAGAAGTCGAGACAGGAGGAATTTCAGACGCGGGACTCACTGTGAGTCCTCAGAAGGGAAAATATCCCGGTCGGCGCTGACCGTTTCCATACACCCAGATCATTCACAACCATTCGAATTCAACAAACATTCATATTAAAGTGGCTGAATTGTCATTTTCTCCTCTCCTTTCGCTGGAGACAGCATTTGTTAATTGTGAGCTTTATCAGCGACAGAAAGAAGTAAAACGCAGATGTTGACTCACTGGCCTCAGACTGCTGTCTATTTTGTTTATTGATGAAATGAAAGTTGATAAACATTAGATATTGAGCAGCGATACGTGGATTTTCGGGCTTTTTCACACACTGGTCTGAAATGCAGCCTCTAAAGAAGGTCTCTCCTTTCACATGAGACAGCAGTCGTTAATTGTGAGCTTAATGAGAGAGCAGAAGCGGATACACGAAGACTTTCAGATACCATACTCAGTGTGAGTCCACAGAAGGGAAAAAGATCTCCCTCGGCCACTTTCATACACCCAGATTGTTGATGAACATTAGAATTTGACAAACACTTTTATTAAATTGGCTGAGATTTTACTTTCTCCTCTCCATTCACTAGACAGCAGTTTTTCATTCTGAGCTTAGTGAGCGAGCAGAAGCCGAGACAGGAGGACTTTCAGACGCGGGAATCACCGTGAGCAGAATCCGAGACGGCAAGACTTTCAGACGCGGGACTCACTGTGAGTTCACAGACGGGAAAATGTTTCCCCTCGGTCACGGACTGTTTCCATCCATCCCTACAGTTCATGAAAATTAGAATTGGACCAATATTCATAGTAAAGTGGCTGAAATCTCATCTTCTCTTCTCCGTTCACTGGAGACAGCATTTGATAATTCTGAGCTTAATGAGCGAGCAGAAGCCGAGACAGGAGGACTTTCAGACGCGGGACTCAATGTGAGTCGACAGACGGGAAAAAGATCCCCCTCGGCGGCTCACACTTTCCATACATCCCGACTGTACATGATCAATAGAATTTGACCAATATTCATATAAAAGTGAATGAGATTTTACTTTCCCCTCTCCTTTCACTAGACAGCAGTTTTTCATTCTGAGTTTAATGAGCGAGCAGAAGCCGAGACAGGAAGGACCTTCAGAACCGGTACTCGCTGTGAGCAGAAGCCGAGACAGGACCTTCAGAGACAGGCGCACTGTCAGACGCGGGAATCACTGTGAGCAGAAGTCGAGACAGGAGGAATTTCAGACGCGGGACTCACTGTGAGTCCTCAGAAGGGAAAATATCCCGGTCGGCCGCTGACCGTTTCCATACACCCAGATCATTCACAACCATTCGAATTCAACAAACATTCATATTAAAGTGGCTGAATTGTCATTTTCTCCTCTCCTTTCGCTGGAGACAGCATTTGTTAATTGTGAGCTTTATCAGCGACAGAAAGAAGTAAAACGCAGATGTTGACTCACTGGCCTCAGACTGCTGTCTATTTTGTTTATTGATGAAATGAAAGTTGATAAACATTAGATATTGAGCAGCGATACGTGGATTTTCGGGCTTTTTCACACACTGGTCTGAAATGCAGCCTCTAAAGAAGGTCTCTCCTTTCACATGAGACAGCAGTCGTTAATTGTGAGCTTAATGAGAGAGCAGAAGCGGATACACGAAGACTTTCAGATACCATACTCAGTGTGAGTCCACAGAAGGGAAAAAGATCTCCCTCGGCCACTTTCATACACCCAGATTGTTGATGAACATTAGAATTTGACAAACACTTTTATTAAATTGGCTGAGATTTTACTTTCTCCTCTCCATTCACTAGACAGCAGTTTTTCATTCTGAGCTTAGTGAGCGAGCAGAAGCCGAGACAGGAGGACTTTCAGACGCGGGAATCACCGTGAGCAGAATCCGAGACGGCAAGACTTTCAGACGCGGGACTCACTGTGAGTTCACAGACGGGAAAATGTTTCCCCTCGGTCACGGACTGTTTCCATCCATCCCTACAGTTCATGAAAATTAGAATTGGACCAATATTCATAGTAAAGTGGCTGAAATCTCATCTTCTCTTCTCCGTTCACTGGAGACAGCATTTGATAATTCTGAGCTTAATGAGCGAGCAGAAGCCGAGACAGGAGGACTTTCAGACGCGGGACTCAATGTGAGTCGACAGACGGGAAAAAGATCCCCCTCGGCGGCTCACACTTTCCATACATCCCGACTGTACATGATCAATAGAATTTGACCAATATTCATATAAAAGTGAATGAGATTTTACTTTCCCCTCTCCTTTCACTAGACAGCAGTTTTTCATTCTGAGTTTAATGAGCGAGCAGAAGCCGAGACAGGAAGGACCTTCAGAACCGGTACTCGCTGTGAGCAGAAGACGAGACAGGAGGACTTTCAGACGCGGTACTCACTGTGAGTCGACAGACGGGAAAATGTTTCCCCTCGGTCACGGACTGTTTCCATCCATCCCTACAGTTCATGAAAATTAGAATTGGACCAATATTCATATAAACGTGAATGAGATTTTACTTTCTCCTCTCCTTTCACTAGACAGCAGTTTTTCATTCTGAGTTTAATGAGCGAGCAGAAGCCGAGACAGGAAGGACCTTCAGAACCGGTACTCGCTGTGAGCAGAAGCCGAGCAGGACCTTCAGACGCGGGACTCGCTGTGAGCAGAAGCCAAGACAGGCGCACTGTCAGACGCGGGAATCACTGTGAGCAGAAGTCGAGACAGGAGGAATTTCAGACGCGGGACTCACTGTGAGTCCTCAGAAGGGAAAATATCCCGGTCGGCCGCTGACCGTTTCCATACACCCAGATCATTCACAACCATTCGAATTCAACAAACATTCATATTAAAGTGGCTGAATTGTCATTTTCTCCTCTCCTTTCGCTGGAGACAGCATTTGTTAATTGTGAGCTTTATCAGCGACAGAAAGAAGTAAAACGCAGATGTTGACTCACTGGCCTCAGACTGCTGTCTATTTTGTTTATTGATGAAATGAAAGTTGATAAACATTAGATATTGAGCAGCGATACGTGGATTTTCGGGCTTTTTCACACACTGGTCTGAAATGCAGCCTCTAAAGAAGGTCTCTCCTTTCACATGAGACAGCAGTCGTTAATTGTGAGCTTAATGAGAGAGCAGAAGCGGATACACGAAGACTTTCAGATACCACACTCAGTGTGAGTCCACAGAAGGGAAAAAGATCTCCCTCGGCCACTTTCATACACCCAGATTGTTGATGAACATTAGAATTTGACAAACCACTTTTATTAAATTGGCTGAGATTTTACTTTCTCCTCTCCATTACTAGACAGCAGTTTTTCATTCTGAGCTTAGTGAGCGAGCAGAAGCCGAGACAGGAGGACTTTCAGACGCGGGACTCCAATGTGAGTCGACAAGACGGGGAAAAAGATCCCCCTCGGCGGCTCACACTTTCTATACATCCCGACTGTACATGATCAATAGAATTTGACCAATATTTATATAAAAGTGAATGAGATTTTACTTTCCCCTCTCCTTTCACTAGACAGCAGTTTTTCATTCTGAGTTTAATGAGCGAGCAGAAGCCGCGACAGGAAGGACCTTCAGAACCGGTACTCGCTGTGAGCAGAAGACGAGACAGGAGGACTTTCAGACGCGGTACTCACTGTGAGTCGACAGACGGGAAAATGTTTCCCCTCGGTCACGGACTGTTTCCATCCATCCCTACAGTTCATGAAAATTAGAATTGGAGCAATATTCATATAAACGTGAATGAGATTTTACTTTCTCCTCTCCTTTCACTAGACAGCAGTTTTTCATTCTGAGTTTAATGAGCGAGCAGAAAGCCGAGACAGGAAGGACCTTCAGAACCGGTACTCGCTGTGAGCAGAAGCCGAGACAGGAGGACTTTCAGACGCGGTACTCACTGTGAGTCGACAGACGGGAAAATGTTTCCCCTCGGTCACGGGACTGTTTCCATCCATCCCTACAGTTCATGAAAATTAGAATTGGACCAATATTCATATAAACGTGAATGAGATTTTACTTTCTCCTCTCCTTTCACTAGACAGCAGTTTTTCATTCTGAGTTTAATGAGCGAGCAGAAGCCGAGACAGGAAGGACCTTCAGAACCGGTACTCGCTGTGAGCAGAAGCCGAGACAGGAGGACTTTCAGACGCGGTACTCACTGTGAGTCGACAGACGGGAAAATGTTTCCCCTCGGTCACGGACTGTTTCCATCCATCCCTACAGTTCATGAAAATTAGAATTGGACCAATATTCATATAAACGTGAATGAGATTTTACTTTCTCCTCTCCTTTCACTAGACAGCAGTTTTTCATTCTGAGTTTAATGAGCGAGCAGAAGCCGAGACAGGAAGGACCTTCAGAACCGGTACTCGCTGTGAGCAGAAGCCGAGACAGGAGGACTTTCAGACGCGGGAATCACCGTGAGCAGAATCCGAGACGGCAAGACTTTCAGACGCGGGACTCACTGTGAGTTCACAGACGGGAAAATGTTTCCCCTCGGTCACGGACTGTTTCCATCCATCCCTACAGTTCATGAAAATTAGAATTGGACCATATTCATAGTAAAGTGGCTGAAATCTCATCTTCTCTTCTCCGTTCACTGGAGACAGCATTTGATAATTCTGAGCTTAATGAGCGAGCAGAAGCCGAGACAGGAGGACTTTCAGACGCGGGACTCAATGTGAGTCGACAGACGGGAAAAAGATCCCCCTCGGCGGCTCACACTTTCCATACATCCCGACTGTACATGATCAATAGAATTTGACCAATATTCATATAAAAGTGAATGAGATTTTACTTTCCCCTCTCCTTTCACTAGACAGCAGTTTTTCATTCTGAGTTTAATGAGCGAGCAGAAGCCGAGACAGGAAGGACCTTCAGAACCGGTACTCGCTGTGAGCAGAAGCCGAGACAGCAGGACCTTCAGACGCGGGACTCGCTGTGAGCAGAAGCCGAGACAGGCGCACTGTCAGACGCGGGAATCACTGTGAGCAGAAGTCGAGACAGGAGGAATTTCAGACGCGGGACTCACTGTGAGTCCTCAGAAGTGAAAATATCCCGGTCGGCCGCTGACCGTTTCCATAAACCCAGATCATTCACAACCATTCGAATTCAACAAACATTCATATTAAAGTGGCTGAATTGTCATTTTCTCCTCTCCTTTCGCTGGAGACAGCATTTGTTAATTGTGAGCTTTATCAGCGACAGAAAGAAGTAAAACGCAGATGTTGACTCACTGGCCTCAGACTGCTGTCTATTTTGTTTATTGATGAAATGAAAGTTGATAAACATTAGATACTGAGCAGCGATACGTGGATTTTCGGGCTTTTTCACACACTGGTCTGAAATGCAGCCTCTAAAGAAGGTCTCTCCTTTCACATGAGACAGCAGTCGTTAATTGTGAGCTTAATGAGAGAGCAGAAGCGGATACACGAAGACTTTCAGATACCATACTCAGTGTGAGTCCACAGAAGGGAAAAAGATCTCCCTCGGCCACTTTCATACACCCAGATTGTTGATGAACATTAGAATTTGACAAACACTTTTATTAAATTGGCTGAGATTTTACTTTCTCCTCTCCATTCACTAGACAGCAGTTTTTCATTCTGAGCTTAGTGAGCGAGCAGAAGCCGAGACAGGAGGACTTTCAGACGCGGGAATCACCGTGAGCAGAATCCGAGACGGCAAGACTTTCAGACGCGGGACTCACTGTGAGTTCACAGACGGGAAAATGTTTCCCCTCGGTCACGGACTGTTTCCATCCATCCCTACAGTTCATGAAAATTAGAATTGGACCAATATTCATATAAACGTGAATGAGATTTTACTTTCTCCTCTCCTTTCACTAGACAGCAGTTTTTCATTCTGAGTTTAATGAGCGAGCAGAAGCCGAGACAGGAAGGACCTTCAGAACCGGTACTCGCTGTGAGCAGAAGCCGAGACAGGCGCACTGTCAGACGCGGGAATCACTGTGAGCAGAAGTCGAGACAGGAGGAATTTCAGACGCGGGACTCACTGTGAGTCCTCAGAAGGGAAAATATCCCGGTCGGACGCTGACCGTTTCCATACACCCAGATCATTCACAACCATTCGAATTCAACAAACATTCATATTAAAGTGGCTGAATTGTCATTTTCTCCTCTCCTTTCGCTGGAGACAGCATTTGTTAATTGTGAGCTTTATCAGCGACAGAAAGAAGTAAAACGCAGATGTTGACTCACTGGCCTCAGACTGCTGTCTATTTTGTTTATTGATGAAATGAAAGTTGATAAACATTAGATATTGAGCAGCGATACGTGGATTTTCGGGCTTTTTCACACACTGGTCTGAAATGCAGCCTCTAAAGAAGGTCTCTCCTTTCACATGAGACAGCAGTCGTTAATTGTGAGCTTAATGAGAGAGCAGAAGCGGATACACGAAGACTTTCAGATACCATACTCAGTGTGAGTCCACAGAAGGGAAAAAGATCTCCCTCGGCCACTTTCATAACACCCAGATTGTTGATGAACATTAGAATTTGACAAACACTTTTATTAAATTGGCTGAGATTTTACTTTCTCCTCTCCATTCACTAGACAGCAGTTTTTCATTCTGAGCTTAGTGAGCGAGCAGAAGCCGAGACAGGAGGACTTTCAGACGCGGGAATCACCGTGAGCAGAATCCGAGACGGCAAGACTTTCAGACGCGGGACTCACTGTGAGTTCACAGACGGGAAAATGTTTCCCCTCGGTCACGGACTGTTTCCATCCATCCCTACAGTTCATGAAAATTAGAATTGGACCAATATTCATAGTAAAGTGGCTGAAATCTCATCTTCTCTTCTCCGTTCACTGGAGACAGCATTTGATAATTCTGAGCTTAATGAGCGAGCAGAAGCCGAGACAGGAGGACTTTCAGACGCGGGACTCAATTTGAGTCGACAGACGGGAAAATGTTTCCCCTCGGTCACGGACTGTTTCCATCCATCCCTACAGTTCATGAAAATTAGAATTGGACCAATATTCATAGTAAAGTGGCTGAAATCTCATCTTCTCTTCTCCGTTCACTGGAGACAGCATTTGATAATTCTGAGCTTAATGAGCGAGCAGAAGCCGAGACAGGAGGACTTTCAGACGCGGGACTCAATGTGAGTCGACAGACGGGAAAAAGATCCCCCTCGGCGGCTCACACTTTCCATACATCCCGACTGTACATGATCAATAGAATTTGACCAATATTCATATAAAAGTGAATGAGATTTTACTTTCCCCTCTCCTTTCACTAGACAGCAGTTTTTCATTCTGAGTTTAATGAGCTAGCAGAAGCCGAGACAGGAAGGACCTTCAGACGCGGGACTCGCTGTGAGCAGAAGCCGAGACAGGCGCACTGTCAGACGCGGGAATCACTGTGAGCAGAAGTCGAGACAGGAGGAATTTCAGACGCGGGACTCACTGTGAGTCCACAGAAGGGAAAAAGATCTCCCTCGGCCACTTTCATACACCCAGATTGTTGATGAACATTAGAATTTGACAAACACTTTTATTAAATTGGCTGAGATTTTTACTTTCTCCTCTCCATTCACTAGACAGCAGTTTTTCATTCTGAGCTTAGTGAGCGAGCAGAAGCCGAGACAGGAGGACTTTCAGACGCGGGAATCACCGTGAGCAGAATCCGAGACGGCAAGACTTTCAGACGCGGGACTCACTGTGAGTTCACAGACGGGAAAATGTTTCCCCTCGGTCACGGACTGTTTCCATCCATCCCTACAGTTCATGAAAATTAGAATTGGACCAATATTCATAGTAAAGTGGCTGAAATCTCATCTTCTCTTCTCCGTTCACTGGAGACAGCATTTGATAATTCTGAGCTTAATGAGCGAGCAGAAGCCGAGACAGGAGGACTTTCAGACGCGGGAATCACCGTGAGCAGAATCCGAGACAGCAAGACTTTCAGACGCGGGACTCACTGTGAGTTCACAGACGGGAAAATGTTTCCCCTCGGTCACGGACTGTTTCCATCCATCCCTACAGTTCATGAAAATTAGAACTGGACCAATATTCATAGTAAAGTGGCTGAAATCTCATCTTCTCTTCTCCGTTCACTGGAGACAGCATTTGATAATTCTGAGCTTAATGAGCGAGCAGAAGCCGAGACAGGAGGACTTTCAGACGCGGGACTCAATGTGAGTCGACAGACGGGAAAAAGATCCCCCTCGGCGGCTCACACTTTCCATACATCCCGACTGTACATGATCAATAGAATTTGACCAATATTCATATAAAAGTGAATGAGATTTTACTTTCCCCTCTCCTTTCACTAGACAGCAGTTTTTCATTCTGAGTTTAATGAGCGAGCAGAAGCCGCGACAGGAAGGACCTTCAGAACCGGTACTCGCTGTGAGCAGAAGACGAGACAGGAGGACTTTCAGACGCGGTACTCACTGTGAGTCGACAGACGGGAAAATGTTTCCCCTCGGTCACGGACTGTTTCCATCCATCCCTACAGTTCATGAAAATTAGAATTGGACCAATATTCATATAAAAGTGAATGAGATTTTACTTTCTCCTCTCCTTTCACTAGACAGCAGTTTTTCATTCTGAGTTTAATGAGCGAGCAGAAGCCGAGACAGGAAGGACCTTCAGAACCGGTACTCGCTGTGAGCAGAAGCCGAGACAGCAGGACCTTCAGACGCGGGACTCAATGTGAGTCGACAGACGGGAAAAAGATCCCCCTCGGCGGCTCACACTTTCCATACATCCCGACTGTACATGATCAATAGAATTTGACCAATATTCATATAAAAGTGAATGAGATTTTACTTTCCCCTCTCCTTTCACTAGATAGCAGTTTTTCATTCTGAGTTTAATGAGCGAGCAGAAGCCGAGACAGGAAGGACCTTCAGAACCGGTACTCGCTGTGAGCAGAAGCCGAGACAGGAAGGACCTTCAGAACCGGTACTCGCTGTGAGCAGAAGCCGAGACAGGAAGGACCTTCAGAACCGGTACTCGCTGTGAGCAGAAGCCGAGACAGGCGCACTGTCAGACGCGGGAATCACTGTGAGCAGAAGCCGAGACAGGAGGACTTTCAGACGCGGGACTCAATGTGAGTCGACAGACGGGAAAAAGATCCCCCTCGGCGGCTCACACTTTCCATACATCCCGACTGTACATGATCAATAGAATTTGACCAATATTCATATAAAAGTGAATGAGATTTTACTTTCCCCTCTCCTTTCACTAGACAGCAGTTTTTTCATTCTGAGTTTAATGAGCGAGCAGAAGCCGAGACAGGAAGGACCTTCAGAACCGGTACTCGCTGTGAGCAGAAGACGAGACAGGAGGACTTTCAGACGCGGTACTCACTGTGAGTCGACAGACGGGAAAATGTTTCCCCTCGGTCACGGACTGTTTCCATCCATCCCTACAGTTCATGAAAATTAGAATTGGACCAATATTCATATAAAAGTGAATGAGATTTTACTTTCTCCTCTCCTTTCACTAGACAGCAGTTTTTCATTCTGAGTTTAATGAGCGAGCAGAAGCCGAGACAGGAAGGACCTTCAGAACCGGTACTCGCTGTGAGCAGAAGCCGAGACAGCAGGACCTTCAGACGCGGGACTCAATGTGAGTCGACAGACGGGAAAAAGATCCCCCTCGGCGGCTCACACTTTCCATACATCCCGACTGTACATGATCAATAGAATTTGACCAATATTCATATAAAAGTGAATGAGATTTTACTTTCCCCTCTCCTTTCACTAGATAGCAGTTTTTCATTCTGAGTTTAATGAGCGAGCAGAAGCCGAGACAGGAAGGACCTTCAGAACCGGTACTCGCTGTGAGCAGAAGCCGAGACAGGAAGGACCTTCAGAACCGGTACTCGCTGTGAGCAGAAGCCGAGACAGGAAGGACCTTCAGAACCGGTACTCGCTGTGAGCAGAAGCCGAGACAGGCGCACTGTCAGACGCGGGAATCACTGTGAGCAGAAGTCGAGACAGGAGGAATTTCAGACGCGGGACTCACTGTGAGTCCTCAGAAGGGAAAATATCCCGGTCGGACGCTGACCGTTTCCATACACCCAGATCATTCACAACCATTCGAATTCAACAAACATTCATATTAAAGTGGCTGAATTGTCATTTTCTCCTCTCCTTTCACTGGAGACAGCATTTGATAATTCTGAGCTTAATGAGCGAGCAGAAGCCGAGACAGGAGGACTTTCAGACGCGGGACTCAATTTGAGTCGACAGACGGGAAAATGTTTCCCCTCGGTCACGGACTGTTTCCATCCATCCCTACAGTTCATGAAAATTAGAATTGGACCAATATTCATATAAACGTGAATGAGATTTTACTTTCTCCTCTCCTTTCACTAGACAGCAGTTTTTCATTCTGAGTTTAATGAGCGAGCAGAAGCCGAGACAGGAAGGACCTTCAGAACCGGTACTCGCTGTGAGCAGAAGCCGAGACAGGCGCACTGTCAGACGCGGGAATCACTGTGAGCAGAAGTCGAGACAGGAGGAATTTCAGACGCGGGACTCACTGTGAGTCCTCAGAAGGGAAAATATCCCGGTCGGACGCTGACCGTTTCCATACACCCAGATCATTCACAACCATTCGAATTCAACAAACATTCATATTAAAGTGGCTGAATTGTCATTTTCTCCTCTCCTTTCACTGGAGACAGCATTTGATAATTCTGAGCTTAATGAGCGAGCAGAAGCCGAGACAGGAGGACTTTCAGACGCGGGACTCAATTTGAGTCGACAGACGGGAAAATGTTTCCCCTCGGTCACGGACTGTTTCCATCCATCCCTACAGTTCATGAAAATTAGAATTGGACCAATATTCATATAAACGTGAATGAGATTTTACTTTCTCCTCTCCTTTCACTAGACAGCAGTTTTTCATTCTGAGTTTAATGAGCGAGCAGAAGCCGAGACAGGAAGGACCTTCAGAACCGGTACTCGCTGTGAGCAGAAGCCGAGACAGCAGGACCTTCAGACGCGGGACTCGCTGTGAGCAGAAGCCAAGACAGGCGCACTGTCAGACGCGGGAATCACTGTGAGCAGAAGCCGAGACGGCAAGACTTTCAGACGCGGGACTCACTGTGAGTTCACAGACGGGAAAATGTTTCCCCTCGGTCACGGACTGTTTCCATCCATCCCTACAGTTCATGAAAATTAGAATTGGACCAATATTCATAGTAAAGTGGCTGAAATCTCATCTTCTCTTCTCCGTTCACTGGAGACAGCATTTGATAATTCTGAGCTTAATAAGCGAGCAGAAGCCGAGACAGGAGGACTTTCAGACGCGGGACTCAATGTGAGTCGACAGACGGGAAAAAGGTTCCCCCTCGGCGGCTCACACTTTCCATACATCCCGACTGTACATGATCAATAGAATTTGACCAATATTCATATACAAGTGAATGAGATTTTACTTTCCCCTCTCCTTTCACTAGACAGCAGTTTTTCATTCTGAGTTTAATGAGCGAGCAGAAGCCGAGACAGGAAGGACCTTCAGAACCGGTACTCGCTGTGAGCAGAAGCCGAGACAGGAGGACTTTCAGACGCGGTACTCACTGTGAGTCGACAGACGGGAAAATGTTTCCCCTCGGTCACGGACTGTTTCCATCCATTCCTACAGTTCATGAAAATTAGAATTGGACCAATATTCATATAAACGTGAATGAGATTTTACTTTCTCCTCTCCTTTCACTAGACATCAGTTTTTCATTCTGAGTTTAATGAGCGAGCAGAAGCCGAGACAGGAAGGACCTTCAGAACCGGTACTCGCTGTGAGCAGAAGCCGAGACAGGAGGACTTTCAGACGCGGTACTCACTGTGAGTCGACAGACGGGAAAATGTTTCCCCTCGGTCACGGACTGTTTCCATCCATCCCTACAGTTCATGAAAATTAGAATTGGACCAATATTCATAGTAAAGTGGCTGAAATCTCATCTTCTCTTCTCCGTTCACTGGAGACAGCATTTGATAATTCTGAGCTTAATGAGCGAGCAGAAGCCGAGACAGGAGGACTTTCAGACGCGGGACTCAATGTGAGTCGACAGACGGGAAAAAGATCCCCCTCGGCGGCTCACACTTTCCATACATCCCGACTGTACATGATCAATAGAATTTGACCAATATTCATATAAAAGTGAATGAGATTTTACTTTCCCCTCTCCTTTCACTAGACAGCAGTTTTTCATTCTGAGTTTAATGAGCGAGCAGAAGCCGAGACAGGAAGGACCTTCAGAACCGGTACTCGCTGTGAGCAGAAGACGAGACAGGAGGACTTTCAGACGCGGTACTCACTGTGAGTCGACAGACGGGAAAATGTTTCCCCTCGGTCACGGACTGTTTCCATCCATCCCTACAGTTCATGAAAATTAGAATTGGACCAATATTCATATAAACGTGAATGAGATTTTACTTTCTCCTCTCCTTTCACTAGACAGCAGTTTTTCATTCTGAGTTTAATGAGCGAGCAGAAGCCGAGACAGGAAGGACCTTCAGAACCGGTACTCGCTGTGAGCAGAAGCCGAGACAGCAGGACCTTCAGACGCGGGACTCGCTGTGAGCAGAAGCCAAGACAGGCGCACTGTCAGACGCGGGAATCACTGTGAGCAGAAGTCGAGACAGGAGGAATTTCAGACGCGGGACTCACTGTGAGTCCTCAGAAGGGAAAATATCCCGGTCGGCCGCTGACCGTTTCCATACACCCAGATCATTCACAACCATTCGAATTCAACAAACATTCATATTAAAGTGGCTGAATTGTCATTTTCTCCTCTCCTTTCGCTGGAGACAGCATTTGTTAATTGTGAGCTTTATCAGCGACAGAAAGAAGTAAAACGCAGATGTTGACTCACTGGCCTCAGACTGCTGTCTATTTTGTTTATTGATGAAATGAAAGTTGATAAACATTAGATATTGAGCAGCGATACGTGGATTTTCGGGCTTTTTCACACACTGGTCTGAAATGCAGCCTCTAAAGAAGGTCTCTCCTTTCACATGAGACAGCAGTCGTTAATTGTGAGCTTAATGAGAGAGCAGAAGCGGATACACGAAGACTTTCAGATACCACACTCAGTGTGAGTCCACAGAAGGGAAAAAGATCTCCCTCGGCCACTTTCATACACCCAGATTGTTGATGAACATTAGAATTTGACAAACACTTTTATTAAATTGGCTGAGATTTTACTTTCTCCTCTCCATTCACTAGACAGCAGTTTTTCATTCTGAGCTTAGTGAGCGAGCAGAAGCCGAGACAGGAGGACTTTCAGACGCGGGACTCAATGTGAGTCGACAGACGGGAAAAAGATCCCCCTCGGCGGCTCACACTTTCTATACATCCCGACTGTACATGATCAATAGAATTTGACCAATATTTATATAAAAGTGAATGAGATTTTACTTTCCCCTCTCCTTTCACTAGACAGCAGTTTTTCATTCTGAGTTTAATGAGCGAGCAGAAGCCGCGACAGGAAGGACCTTCAGAACCGGTACTCGCTGTGAGCAGAAGACGAGACAGGAGGACTTTCAGACGCGGTACTCACTGTGAGTCGACAGACGGGAAAATGTTTCCCCTCGGTCACGGACTGTTTCCATCCATCCCTACAGTTCATGAAAATTAGAATTGGAGCAATATTCATATAAACGTGAATGAGATTTTACTTTCTCCTCTCCTTTCACTAGACAGCAGTTTTTCATTCTGAGTTTAATGAGCGAGCAGAAGCCGAGACAGGAAGGACCTTCAGAACCGGTACTCGCTGTGAGCAGAAGCCGAGACAGGAGGACTTTCAGACGCGGTACTCACTGTGAGTCGACAGACGGGAAAATGTTTCCCCTCGGTCACGGACTGTTTCCATCCATCCCTACAGTTCATGAAAATTAGAATTGGACCAATATTCATATAAACGTGAATGAGATTTTACTTTCTCCTCTCCTTTCACTAGACAGCAGTTTTTCATTCTGAGTTTAATGAGCGAGCAGAAGCCGAGACAGGAAGGACCTTCAGAACCGGTACTCGCTGTGAGCAGAAGCCGAGACAGGAGGACTTTCAGACGCGGTACTCACTGTGAGTCGACAGACGGGAAAATGTTTCCCCTCGGTCACGGACTGTTTCCATCCATCCCTACAGTTCATGAAAATTAGAATTGGACCAATATTCATATAAACGTGAATGAGATTTTACTTTCTCCTCTCCTTTCACTAGACAGCAGTTTTTCATTCTGAGTTTAATGAGCGAGCAGAAGCCGAGACAGGAAGGACCTTCAGAACCGGTACTCGCTGTGAGCAGAAGCCGAGACAGGAGGACTTTCAGACGCGGGAATCACCGTGAGCAGAATCCGAGACGGCAAGACTTTCAGACGCGGGACTCACTGTGAGTTCACAGACGGGAAAATGTTTCCCCTCGGTCACGGACTGTTTCCATCCATCCCTACAGTTCATGAAAATTAGAATTGGACCAATATTCATATAAACGTGAATGAGATTTTACTTTCTCCTCTCCTTTCACTAGACAGCAGTTTTTCATTCTGAGTTTAATGAGCGAGCAGAAGCCGAGACAGGAAGGACCTTCAGAACCGGTACTCGCTGTGAGCAGAAGCCGAGACAGGAGGACTTTCAGACGCGGTACTCACTGTGAGTCGACAGACGGGAAAATGTTTCCCCTCGGTCACGGACTGTTTCCATCCATCCCTACAGTTCATGAAAATTAGAATTGGACCAATATTCATATAAACGTGAATGAGATTTTACTTTCTCCTCTCCTTTCACTAGACAGCAGTTTTTCATTCTGAGTTTAATGAGCGAGCAGAAGCCGAGACAGGAAGGACCTTCAGAACCGGTACTCGCTGTGAGCAGAAGCCGAGACAGGAGGACTTTCAGACGCGGGAATCACCGTGAGCAGAATCCGAGACGGCAAGACTTTCAGACGCGGGACTCACTGTGAGTTCACAGACGGGAAAATGTTTCCCCTCGGTCACGGACTGTTTCCATCCATCCCTACAGTTCATGAAAATTAGAATTGGACCAATATTCATAGTAAAGTGGCTGAAATCTCATCTTCTCTTCTCCGTTCACTGGAGACAGCATTTGATAATTCTGAGCTTAATGAGCGAGCAGAAGCCGAGACAGGAGGACTTTCAGACGCGGGACTCAATGTGAGTCGACAGACGGGAAAAAGATCCCCCTCGGCGGCTCACACTTTCCATACATCCCGACTGTACATGATCAATAGAATTTGACCAATATTCATATAAAAGTGAATGAGATTTTACTTTCCCCTCTCCTTTCACTAGACAGCAGTTTTTCATTCTGAGTTTAATGAGCGAGCAGAAGCCGAGACAGGAAGGACCTTCAGAACCGGTACTCGCTGTGAGCAGAAGCCGAGACAGCAGGACCTTCAGACGCGGGACTCGCTGTGAGCAGAAGCCGAGACAGGCGCACTGTCAGACGCGGGAATCACTGTGAGCAGAAGTCGAGACAGGAGGAATTTCAGACGCGGGACTCACTGTGAGTCCTCAGAAGTGAAAATATCCCGGTCGGCCGCTGACCGTTTCCATAAACCCAGATCATTCACAACCATTCGAATTCAACAAACATTCATATTAAAGTGGCTGAATTGTCATTTTCTCCTCTCCTTTCGCTGGAGACAGCATTTGTTAATTGTGAGCTTTATCAGCGACAGAAAGAAGTAAAACGCAGATGTTGACTCACTGGCCTCAGACTGCTGTCTATTTTGTTTATTGATGAAATGAAAGTTGATAAACATTAGATACTGAGCAGCGATACGTGGATTTTCGGGCTTTTTCACACACTGGTCTGAAATGCAGCCTCTAAAGAAGGTCTCTCCTTTCACATGAGACAGCAGTCGTTAATTGTGAGCTTAATGAGAGAGCAGAAGCGGATACACGAAGACTTTCAGATACCATACTCAGTGTGAGTCCACAGAAGGGAAAAAGATCTCCCTCGGCCACTTTCATACACCCAGATTGTTGATGAACATTAGAATTTGACAAACACTTTTATTAAATTGGCTGAGATTTTACTTTCTCCTCTCCATTCACTAGACAGCAGTTTTTCATTCTGAGCTTAGTGAGCGAGCAGAAGCCGAGACAGGAGGACTTTCAGACGCGGGAATCACCGTGAGCAGAATCCGAGACGGCAAGACTTTCAGACGCGGGACTCACTGTGAGTTCACAGACGGGAAAATGTTTCCCCTCGGTCACGGACTGTTTCCATCCATCCCTACAGTTCATGAAAATTAGAATTGGACCAATATTCATATAAACGTGAATGAGATTTTACTTTCTCCTCTCCTTTCACTAGACAGCAGTTTTTCATTCTGAGTTTAATGAGCGAGCAGAAGCCGAGACAGGAAGGACCTTCAGAACCGGTACTCGCTGTGAGCAGAAGCCGAGACAGGCGCACTGTCAGACGCGGGAATCACTGTGAGCAGAAGTCGAGACAGGAGGAATTTCAGACGCGGGACTCACTGTGAGTCCTCAGAAGGGAAAATATCCCGGTCGGACGCTGACCGTTTCCATACACCCAGATCATTCACAACCATTCGAATTCAACAAACATTCATATTAAAGTGGCTGAATTGTCATTTTCTCCTCTCCTTTCGCTGGAGACAGCATTTGTTAATTGTGAGCTTTATCAGCGACAGAAAGAAGTAAAACGCAGATGTTGACTCACTGGCCTCAGACTGCTGTCTATTTTGTTTATTGATGAAATGAAAGTTGATAAACATTAGATATTGAGCAGCGATACGTGGATTTTCGGGCTTTTTCACACACTGGTCTGAAATGCAGCCTCTAAAGAAGGTCTCTCCTTTCACATGAGACAGCAGTCGTTAATTGTGAGCTTAATGAGAGAGCAGAAGCGGATACACGAAGACTTTCAGATACCATACTCAGTGTGAGTCCACAGAAGGGAAAAAGATCTCCCTCGGCCACTTTCATACACCCAGATTGTTGATGAACATTAGAATTTGACAAACACTTTTATTAAATTGGCTGAGATTTTACTTTCTCCTCTCCATTCACTAGACAGCAGTTTTTCATTCTGAGCTTAGTGAGCGAGCAGAAGCCGAGACAGGAGGACTTTCAGACGCGGGAATCACCGTGAGCAGAATCCGAGACGGCAAGACTTTCAGACGCGGGACTCACTGTGAGTTCACAGACGGGAAAATGTTTCCCCTCGGTCACGGACTGTTTCCATCCATCCCTACAGTTCATGAAAATTAGAATTGGACCAATATTCATAGTAAAGTGGCTGAAATCTCATCTTCTCTTCTCCGTTCACTGGAGACAGCATTTGATAATTCTGAGCTTAATGAGCGAGCAGAAGCCGAGACAGGAGGACTTTCAGACGCGGGACTCAATTTGAGTCGACAGACGGGAAAATGTTTCCCCTCGGTCACGGACTGTTTCCATCCATCCCTACAGTTCATGAAAATTAGAATTGGACCAATATTCATAGTAAAGTGGCTGAAATCTCATCTTCTCTTCTCCGTTCACTGGAGACAGCATTTGATAATTCTGAGCTTAATGAGCGAGCAGAAGCCGAGACAGGAGGACTTTCAGACGCGGGACTCAATGTGAGTCGACAGACGGGAAAAAGATCCCCCTCGGCGGCTCACACTTTCCATACATCCCGACTGTACATGATCAATAGAATTTGACCAATATTCATATAAAAGTGAATGAGATTTTACTTTCCCCTCTCCTTTCACTAGACAGCAGTTTTTCATTCTGAGTTTAATGAGCTAGCAGAAGCCGAGACAGGAAGGACCTTCAGACGCGGGACTCGCTGTGAGCAGAAGCCGAGACAGGCGCACTGTCAGACGCGGGAATCACTGTGAGCAGAAGTCGAGACAGGAGGAATTTCAGACGCGGGACTCACTGTGAGTCCACAGAAGTGAAAAAGATCTCCCTCGGCCACTTTCATACACCCAGATTGTTGATGAACATTAGAATTTGACAAACACTTTTATTAAATTGGCTGAGATTTTACTTTCTCCTCTCCATTCACTAGACAGCAGTTTTTCATTCTGAGCTTAGTGAGCGAGCAGAAGCCGAGACAGGAGGACTTTCAGACGCGGGAATCACCGTGAGCAGAATCCGAGACGGCAAGACTTTCAGACGCGGGACTCACTGTGAGTTCACAGACGGGAAAATGTTTCCCCTCGGTCACGGACTGTTTCCATCCATCCCTACAGTTCATGAAAATTAGAATTGGACCAATATTCATAGTAAAGTGGCTGAAATCTCATCTTCTCTTCTCCGTTCACTGGAGACAGCATTTGATAATTCTGAGCTTAATGAGCGAGCAGAAGCCGAGACAGGAGGACTTTCAGACGCGGGAATCACCGTGAGCAGAATCCGAGACAGCAAGACTTTCAGACGCGGGACTCACTGTGAGTTCACAGACGGGAAAATGTTTCCCCTCGGTCACGGACTGTTTCCATCCATCCCTACAGTTCATGAAAATTAGAACTGGACCAATATTCATAGTAAAGTGGCTGAAATCTCATCTTCTCTTCTCCGTTCACTGGAGACAGCATTTGATAATTCTGAGCTTAATGAGCGAGCAGAAGCCGAGACAGGAGGACTTTCAGACGCGGGACTCAATGTGAGTCGACAGACGGGAAAAAGATCCCCCTCGGCGGCTCACACTTTCCATACATCCCGACTGTACATGATCAATAGAATTTGACCAATATTCATATAAAAGTGAATGAGATTTTACTTTCCCCTCTCCTTTCACTAGACAGCAGTTTTTCATTCTGAGTTTAATGAGCGAGCAGAAGCCGCGACAGGAAGGACCTTCAGAACCGGTACTCGCTGTGAGCAGAAGACGAGACAGGAGGACTTTCAGACGCGGTACTCACTGTGAGTCGACAGACGGGAAAATGTTTCCCCTCGGTCACGGACTGTTTCCATCCATCCCTACAGTTCATGAAAATTAGAATTGGACCAATATTCATATAAAAGTGAATGAGATTTTACTTTCTCCTCTCCTTTCACTAGACAGCAGTTTTTCATTCTGAGTTTAATGAGCGAGCAGAAGCCGAGACAGGAAGGACCTTCAGAACCGGTACTCGCTGTGAGCAGAAGCCGAGACAGCAGGACCTTCAGACGCGGGACTCAATGTGAGTCGACAGACGGGAAAAAGATCCCCCTCGGCGGCTCACACTTTCCATACATCCCGACTGTACATGATCAATAGAATTTGACCAATATTCATATAAAAGTGAATGAGATTTTACTTTCCCCTCTCCTTTCACTAGATAGCAGTTTTTCATTCTGAGTTTAATGAGCGAGCAGAAGCCGAGACAGGAAGGACCTTCAGAACCGGTACTCGCTGTGAGCAGAAGCCGAGACAGGAAGGACCTTCAGAACCGGTACTCGCTGTGAGCAGAAGCCGAGACAGGAAGGACCTTCAGAACCGGTACTCGCTGTGAGCAGAAGCCGAGACAGGCGCACTGTCAGACGCGGGAATCACTGTGAGCAGAAGCCGAGACAGGAGGACTTTCAGACGCGGGACTCAATGTGAGTCGACAGACGGGAAAAAGATCCCCCTCGGCGGCTCACACTTTCCATACATCCCGACTGTACATGATCAATAGAATTTGACCAATATTCATATAAAAGTGAATGAGATTTTACTTTCCCCTCTCCTTTCACTAGACAGCAGTTTTTCATTCTGAGTTTAATGAGCGAGCAGAAGCCGAGACAGGAAGGACCTTCAGAACCGGTACTCGCTGTGAGCAGAAGACGAGACAGGAGGACTTTCAGACGCGGTACTCACTGTGAGTCGACAGACGGGAAAATGTTTCCCCTCGGTCACGGACTGTTTCCATCCATCCCTACAGTTCATGAAAATTAGAATTGGACCAATATTCATATAAAAGTGAATGAGATTTTACTTTCTCCTCTCCTTTCACTAGACAGCAGTTTTTCATTCTGAGTTTAATGAGCGAGCAGAAGCCGAGACAGGAAGGACCTTCAGAACCGGTACTCGCTGTGAGCAGAAGCCGAGACAGCAGGACCTTCAGACGCGGGACTCAATGTGAGTCGACAGACGGGAAAAAGATCCCCCTCGGCGGCTCACACTTTCCATACATCCCGACTGTACATGATCAATAGAATTTGACCAATATTCATATAAAAGTGAATGAGATTTTACTTTCCCCTCTCCTTTCACTAGATAGCAGTTTTTCATTCTGAGTTTAATGAGCGAGCAGAAGCCGAGACAGGAAGGACCTTCAGAACCGGTACTCGCTGTGAGCAGAAGCCGAGACAGGAAGGACCTTCAGAACCGGTACTCGCTGTGAGCAGAAGCCGAGACAGGAAGGACCTTCAGAACCGGTACTCGCTGTGAGCAGAAGCCGAGACAGGCGCACTGTCAGACGCGGGAATCACTGTGAGCAGAAGTCGAGACAGGAGGAATTTCAGACGCGGGACTCACTGTGAGTCCTCAGAAGGGAAAATATCCCGGTCGGACGCTGACCGTTTCCATACACCCAGATCATTCACAACCATTCGAATTCAACAAACATTCATATTAAAGTGGCTGAATTGTCATTTTCTCCTCTCCTTTCACTGGAGACAGCATTTGATAATTCTGAGCTTAATGAGCGAGCAGAAGCCGAGACAGGAGGACTTTCAGACGCGGGACTCAATTTGAGTCGACAGACGGGAAAATGTTTCCCCTCGGTCACGGACTGTTTCCATCCATCCCTACAGTTCATGAAAATTAGAATTGGACCAATATTCATATAAACGTGAATGAGATTTTACTTTCTCCTCTCCTTTCACTAGACAGCAGTTTTTCATTCTGAGTTTAATGAGCGAGCAGAAGCCGAGACAGGAAGGACCTTCAGAACCGGTACTCGCTGTGAGCAGAAGCCGAGACAGGCGCACTGTCAGACGCGGGAATCACTGTGAGCAGAAGTCGAGACAGGAGGAATTTCAGACGCGGGACTCACTGTGAGTCCTCAGAAGGGAAAATATCCCGGTCGGACGCTGACCGTTTCCATACACCCAGATCATTCACAACCATTCGAATTCAACAAACATTCATATTAAAGTGGCTGAATTGTCATTTTCTCCTCTCCTTTCACTGGAGACAGCATTTGATAATTCTGAGCTTAATGAGCGAGCAGAAGCCGAGACAGGAGGACTTTCAGACGCGGGACTCAATTTGAGTCGACAGACGGGAAAATGTTTCCCCTCGGTCACGGACTGTTTCCATCCATCCCTACAGTTCATGAAAATTAGAATTGGACCAATATTCATATAAACGTGAATGAGATTTTACTTTCTCCTCTCCTTTCACTAGACAGCAGTTTTTCATTCTGAGTTTAATGAGCGAGCAGAAGCCGAGACAGGAAGGACCTTCAGAACCGGTACTCGCTGTGAGCAGAAGCCGAGACAGCAGGACCTTCAGACGCGGGACTCGCTGTGAGCAGAAGCCAAGACAGGCGCACTGTCAGACGCGGGAATCACTGTGAGCAGAAGCCGAGACAGCAGGACCTTCAGACGCTGGACTCGCTGTGAGCAGAAGCCGAGACAGGAGGAATTTCAAACGCGGGACTCACTGTGAGTCCTCAGAAGGGAAAATATCCCGGTCGGCCGCTGACCGTTTCCATACACCCAGATCATTCACAACCATTCGAATTCAACAAACATTCATATTAAAGTGGCTGAATTGTCATTTTCTCCTCTCCTTTCGCTGGAGACAGCATTTGTTAATTGTGAGCTTTATCAGCGACAGAAAGAAGTAAAACGCAGATGTTGACTCACTGGCCTCAGACTGCTGTCTATTTTGTTTATTGATGAAATGAAAGTTGATAAACATTAGATACTGAGCAGCGATACGTGGATTTTCGGGCTTTTTCACACACTGGTCTGAAATGCAGCCTCTAAAGAAGGTCTCTCCTTTCACATGAGACAGCAGTCGTTAATTGTGAGCTTAATGAGAGAGCAGAAGCGGATACACGAAGACTTTCAGATACCATACTCAGTGTGAGTCCACAGAAGGGAAAAAGATCTCCCTCGGCCACTTTCATACACCCAGATTGTTGATGAACATTAGAATTTGACAAACACTTTTATTAAATTGGCTGAGATTTTACTTTCTCCTCTCCATTCACTAGACAGCAGTTTTTCATTCTGAGCTTAATGAGCGAGCAGAAGCCGAGACAGGAGGACTTTCAGACGCGGGAATCACCGTGAGCAGAATCCGAGACGGCAAGACTTTCAGACGCGGGACTCACTGTGAGTTCACAGACGGGAAAATGTTTCCCCTCGGTCACGGACTGTTTCCATCCATCCCTACAGTTCATGAAAATTAGAATTGGACCAATATTCATAGTAAAGTGGCTGAAATCTCATCTTCTCTTCTCCGTTCACTGGAGACAGCATTTGATAATTCTGAGCTTAATGAGCGAGCAGAAGCCGAGACAGGAGGACTTTCAGACGCGGGAATCACCGTGAGCAGAATCCGAGACAGCAAGACTTTCAGACGCGGGACTCACTGTGAGTTCACAGACGGGAAAATGTTTCCCCTCGGTCACGGACTGTTTCCATCCATCCCTACAGTTCATGAAAATTAGAACTGGACCAATATTCATAGTAAAGTGGCTGAAATCTCATCTTCTCTTCTCCGTTCACTGGAGACAGCATTTGATAATTCTGAGCTTAATGAGCGAGCAGAAGCCGAGACAGGAGGACTTTCAGACGCGGGACTCAATGTGAGTCGACAGACGGGAAAAAGATCCCCCTCGGCGGCTCACACTTTCCATACATCCCGACTGTACATGATCAATAGAATTTGACCAATATTCATATAAAAGTGAATGAGATTTTACTTTCCCCTCTCCTTTCACTAGACAGCAGTTTTTCATTCTGAGTTTAATGAGCGAGCAGAAGCCGCGACCAGGAAGGACCTTCAGAACCGGTACTCGCTGTGAGCAGAAGACGAGACAGGAGGACTTTCAGACGCGGTACTCACTGTGAGTCGACAGACGGGAAAATGTTTCCCCTCGGTCACGGACTGTTTCCATCCATCCCTACAGTTCATGAAAATTAGAATTGGACCAATATTCATATAAAAGTGAATGAGATTTTACTTTCTCCTCTCCTTTCACTAGACAGCAGTTTTTCATTCTGAGTTTAATGAGCGAGCAGAAGCCGAGACAGGAAGGACCTTCAGAACCGGTACTCGCTGTGAGCAGAAGCCGAGACAGCAGGACCTTCAGACGCGGGACTCAATGTGAGTCGACAGACGGGAAAAAGATCCCCCTCGGCGGCTCACACTTTCCATACATCCCGACTGTACATGATCAATAGAATTTGACCAATATTCATATAAAAGTGAATGAGATTTTACTTTCCCCTCTCCTTTCACTAGATAGCAGTTTTTCATTCTGAGTTTAATGAGCGAGCAGAAGCCGAGACAGGAAGGACCTTCAGAACCGGTACTCGCTGTGAGCAGAAGCCGAGACAGGAAGGACCTTCAGAACCGGTACTCGCTGTGAGCAGAAGCCGAGACAGGAAGGACCTTCAGAACCGGTACTCGCTGTGAGCAGAAGCCGAGACAGGCGCACTGTCAGACGCGGGAATCACTGTGAGCAGAAGCCGAGACAGGAGGACTTTCAGACGCGGGACTCAATGTGAGTCGACAGACGGGAAAAAGATCCCCCTCGGCGGCTCACACTTTCCATACATCCCGACTGTACATGATCAATAGAATTTGACCAATATTCATATAAAAGTGAATGAGATTTTACTTTCCCCTCTCCTTTCACTAGACAGCAGTTTTTCATTCTGAGTTTAATGAGCGAGCAGGAAGCCGAGACAGGAAGGACCTTCAGAACCGGTACTCGCTGTGAGCAGAAGACGAGACAGGAGGACTTTCAGACGCGGTACTCACTGTGAGTCGACAGACGGGAAAATGTTTCCCCTCGGTCACGGACTGTTTCCATCCATCCCTACAGTTCATGAAAATTAGAATTGGACCAATATTCATATAAAAGTGAATGAGATTTTACTTTCTCCTCTCCTTTCACTAGACAGCAGTTTTTCATTCTGAGTTTAATGAGCGAGCAGAAGCCGAGACAGGAAGGACCTTCAGAACCGGTACTCGCTGTGAGCAGAAGCCGAGACAGCAGGACCTTCAGACGCGGGACTCAATGTGAGTCGACAGACGGGAAAAAGATCCCCCTCGGCGGCTCACACTTTCCATACATCCCGACTGTACATGATCAATAGAATTTGACCAATATTCATATAAAAGTGAATGAGATTTTACTTTCCCCTCTCCTTTCACTAGATAGCAGTTTTTCATTCTGAGTTTAATGAGCGAGCAGAAGCCGAGACAGGAAGGACCTTCAGAACCGGTACTCGCTGTGAGCAGAAGCCGAGACAGGAAGGACCTTCAGAACCGGTACTCGCTGTGAGCAGAAGCCGAGACAGGAAGGACCTTCAGAACCGGTACTCGCTGTGAGCAGAAGCCGAGACAGGCGCACTGTCAGACGCGGGAATCACTGTGAGCAGAAGTCGAGACAGGAGGAATTTCAGACGCGGGACTCACTGTGAGTCCTCAGAAGGGAAAATATCCCGGTCGGACGCTGACCGTTTCCATACACCCAGATCATTCACAACCATTCGAATTCAACAAACATTCATATTAAAGTGGCTGAATTGTCATTTTCTCCTCTCCTTTCACTGGAGACAGCATTTGATAATTCTGAGCTTAATGAGCGAGCAGAAGCCGAGACAGGAGGACTTTCAGACGCGGGACTCAATTTGAGTCGACAGACGGGAAAATGTTTCCCCTCGGTCACGGACTGTTTCCATCCATCCCTACAGTTCATGAAATTAGAATTGGACCAATATTCATATAAACGTGAATGAGATTTTACTTTCTCCTCTCCTTTCACTAGACAGCAGTTTTTCATTCTGAGTTTAATGAGCGAGCAGAAGCCGAGACAGGAAGGACCTTCAGAACCGGTACTCGCTGTGAGCAGAAGCCGAGACAGGCGCACTGTCAGACGCGGGAATCACTGTGAGCAGAAGTCGAGACAGGAGGAATTTCAGACGCGGGACTCACTGTGAGTCCTCAGAAGGGAAAATATCCCGGTCGGACGCTGACCGTTTCCATACACCCAGATCATTCACAACCATTCGAATTCAACAAACATTCATATTAAAGTGGCTGAATTGTCATTTTCTCCTCTCCTTTCACTGGAGACAGCATTTGATAATTCTGAGCTTAATGAGCGAGCAGAAGCCGAGACAGGAGGACTTTCAGACGCGGGACTCAATTTGAGTCGACAGACGGGAAAATGTTTCCCCTCGGTCACGGACTGTTTCCATCCATCCCTACAGTTCATGAAAATTAGAATTGGACCAATATTCATATAAACGTGAATGAGATTTTACTTTCTCCTCTCCTTTCACTAGACAGCAGTTTTTCATTCTGAGTTTAATGAGCGAGCAGAAGCCGAGACAGGAAGGACCTTCAGAACCGGTACTCGCTGTGAGCAGAAGCCGAGACAGCAGGACCTTCAGACGCGGGACTCGCTGTGAGCAGAAGCCAAGACAGGCGCACTGTCAGACGCGGGAATCACTGTGAGCAGAAGCCGAGACGGCAAGACTTTCAGACGCGGGACTCACTGTGAGTTCACAGACGGGAAAATGTTTCCCCTCGGTCACGGACTGTTTCCATCCATCCCTACAGTTCATGAAAATTAGAATTGGACCAATATTCATAGTAAAGTGGCTGAAATCTCATCTTCTCTTCTCCGTTCACTGGAGACAGCATTTGATAATTCTGAGCTTAATAAGCGAGCAGAAGCCGAGACAGGAGGACTTTCAGACGCGGGACTCAATGTGAGTCGACAGACGGGAAAAAGGTTCCCCCTCGGCGGCTCACACTTTCCATACATCCCGACTGTACATGATCAATAGAATTTGACCAATATTCATATACAAGTGAATGAGATTTTACTTTCCCCTCTCCTTTCACTAGACAGCAGTTTTTCATTCTGAGTTTAATGAGCGAGCAGAAGCCGAGACAGGAAGGACCTTCAGAACCGGTACTCGCTGTGAGCAGAAGCCGAGACAGGAGGACTTTCAGACGCGGTACTCACTGTGAGTCGACAGACGGGAAAATGTTTCCCCTCGGTCACGGACTGTTTCCATCCATTCCTACAGTTCATGAAAATTAGAATTGGACCAATATTCATATAAACGTGAATGAGATTTTACTTTCTCCTCTCCTTTCACTAGACATCAGTTTTTCATTCTGAGTTTAATGAGCGAGCAGAAGCCGAGACAGGAAGGACCTTCAGAACCGGTACTCGCTGTGAGCAGAAGCCGAGACAGGAGGACTTTCAGACGCGGTACTCACTGTGAGTCGACAGACGGGAAAATGTTTCCCCTCGGTCACGGACTGTTCCATCCATCCCTACAGTTCATGAAAATTAGAATTGGACCAATATTCATAGTAAAGTGGCTGAAATCTCATCTTCTCTTCTCCGTTCACTGGAGACAGCATTTGATAATTCTGAGCTTAATGAGCGAGCAGAAGCCGAGACAGGAGGACTTTCAGACGCGGGACTCAATGTGAGTCGACAGACGGGAAAAAGATCCCCCTCGGCGGCTCACACTTTCCATACATCCCGACTGTACATGATCAATAGAATTTGACCAATATTCATATAAAAGTGAATGAGATTTTACTTTCCCCTCTCCTTTCACTAGACAGCAGTTTTTCATTCTGAGTTTAATGAGCGAGCAGAAGCCGAGACAGGAAGGACCTTCAGAACCGGTACTCGCTGTGAGCAGAAGACGAGACAGGAGGACTTTCAGACGCGGTACTCACTGTGAGTCGACAGACGGGAAAATGTTTCCCCTCGGTCACGGACTGTTTCCATCCATCCCTACAGTTCATGAAAATTAGAATTGGACCAATATTCATATAAACGTGAATGAGATTTTACTTTCTCCTCTCCTTTCACTAGACAGCAGTTTTTCATTCTGAGTTTAATGAGCGAGCAGAAGCCGAGACAGGAAGGACCTTCAGAACCGGTACTCGCTGTGAGCAGAAGCCGAGACAGCAGGACCTTCAGACGCGGGACTCGCTGTGAGCAGAAGCCAAGACAGGCGCCACTGTCAGACGCGGGAATCACTGTGAGCAGAAGTCGAGACAGGAGGAATTTCAGACGCGGGACTCACTGTGAGTCCTCAGAAGGGAAAATATCCCGGTCGGCCGCTGACCGTTTCCATACACCCAGATCATTCACAACCATTCGAATTCAACAAACATTCATATTAAAGTGGCTGAATTGTCATTTTCTCCTCTCCTTTCGCTGGAGACAGCATTTGTTAATTGTGAGCTTTATCAGCGACAGAAAGAAGTAAAACGCAGATGTTGACTCACTGGCCTCAGACTGCTGTCTATTTTGTTTATTGATGAAATGAAAGTTGATAAACATTAGATATTGAGCAGCCGATACGTGGATTTTCGGGCTTTTCACACACTGGTCTGAAATGCAGCCTCTAAAGAAGGTCTCTCCTTTCACATGAGACAGCAGTCGTTAATTGTGAGCTTAATGAGAGAGCAGAAGCGGATACACGAAGACTTTCAGATACCACACTCAGTGTGAGTCCACAGAAGGGAAAAAGATCTCCCTCGGCCACTTTCATACACCCAGATTGTTGATGAACATTAGAATTTGACAAACACTTTTATTAAATTGGCTGAGATTTTACTTTCTCCTCTCCATTCACTAGACAGCAGTTTTTCATTCTGAGCTTAGTGAGCGAGCAGAAGCCGAGACAGGAGGACTTTCAGACGCGGGACTCAATGTGAGTCGACAGACGGGAAAAAGATCCCCCTCGGCGGCTCACACTTTCTATACATCCCGACTGTACATGATCAATAGAATTTGACCAATATTTATATAAAAGTGAATGAGATTTTACTTTCCCCTCTCCTTTCACTAGACAGCAGTTTTTCATTCTGAGTTTAATGAGCGAGCAGAAGCCGCGACAGGAAGGACCTTCAGAACCGGTACTCGCTGTGAGCAGAAGACGAGACAGGAGGACTTTCAGACGCGGTACTCACTGTGAGTCGACAGACGGGAAAATGTTTCCCCTCGGTCACGGACTGTTTCCATCCATCCCTACAGTTCATGAAAATTAGAATTGGAGCAATATTCATATAAACGTGAATGAGATTTTACTTTCTCCTCTCCTTTCACTAGACAGCAGTTTTTCATTCTGAGTTTAATGAGCGAGCAGAAGCCGAGACAGGAAGGACCTTCAGAACCGGTACTCGCTGTGAGCAGAAGCCGAGACAGGAGGACTTTCAGACGCGGTACTCACTGTGAGTCGACAGACGGGAAAATGTTTCCCCTCGGTCACGGACTGTTTCCATCCATCCCTACAGTTCATGAAAATTAGAATTGGACCAATATTCATATAAACGTGAATGAGATTTTACTTTCTCCTCTCCTTTCACTAGACAGCAGTTTTTCATTCTGAGTTTAATGAGCGAGCAGAAGCCGAGACAGGAAGGACCTTCAGAACCGGTACTCGCTGTGAGCAGAAGCCGAGACAGGAGGACTTTCAGACGCGGTACTCACTGTGAGTCGACAGACGGGAAAATGTTTCCCCTCGGTCACGGACTGTTTCCATCCATCCCTACAGTTCATGAAAATTAGAATTGGACCAATATTCATATAAACGTGAATGAGATTTTACTTTCTCCTCTCCTTTCACTAGACAGCAGTTTTTCATTCTGAGTTTAATGAGCGAGCAGAAGCCGAGACAGGAAGGACCTTCAGAACCGGTACTCGCTGTGAGCAGAAGCCGAGACAGGAGGACTTTCAGACGCGGGAATCACCGTGAGCAGAATCCGAGACGGCAAGACTTTCAGACGCGGGACTCACTGTGAGTTCACAGACGGGAAAATGTTTCCCCTCGGTCACGGACTGTTTCCATCCATCCCTACAGTTCATGAAAATTAGAATTGGACCAATATTCATATAAACGTGAATGAGATTTTACTTTCTCCTCTCCTTTCACTAGACAGCAGTTTTTCATTCTGAGTTTAATGAGCGAGCAGAAGCCGAGACAGGAAGGACCTTCAGAACCGGTACTCGCTGTGAGCAGAAGCCGAGACAGGAGGACTTTCAGACGCGGTACTCACTGTGAGTCGACAGACGGGAAAATGTTTCCCCTCGGTCACGGACTGTTTCCATCCATCCCTACAGTTCATGAAAATTAGAATTGGACCAATATTCATATAAACGTGAATGAGATTTTACTTTCTCCTCTCCTTTCACTAGACAGCAGTTTTTCATTCTGAGTTTAATGAGCGAGCAGAAGCCGAGACAGGAAGGACCTTCAGAACCGGTACTCGCTGTGAGCAGAAGCCGAGACAGGAGGACTTTCAGACGCGGGAATCACCGTGAGCAGAATCCGAGACGGCAAGACTTTCAGACGCGGGACTCACTGTGAGTTCACAGACGGGAAAATGTTTCCCCTCGGTCACGGACTGTTTCCATCCATCCCTACAGTTCATGAAAATTAGAATTGGACCAATATTCATAGTAAAGTGGCTGAAATCTCATCTTCTCTTCTCCGTTCACTGGAGACAGCATTTGATAATTCTGAGCTTAATGAGCGAGCAGAAGCCGAGACAGGAGGACTTTCAGACGCGGGACTCAATGTGAGTCGACAGACGGGAAAAAGATCCCCCTCGGCGGCTCACACTTTCCATACATCCCGACTGTACATGATCAATAGAATTTGACCAATATTCATATAAAAGTGAATGAGATTTTACTTTCCCCTCTCCTTTCACTAGACAGCAGTTTTTCATTCTGAGTTTAATGAGCGAGCAGAAGCCGAGACAGGAAGGACCTTTCAGAACCGGTACTCGCTGTGAGCAGAAGCCGAGACAGCAGGACCTTCAGACGCGGGACTCGCTGTGAGCAGAAGCCGAGACAGGCGCACTGTCAGACGCGGGAATCACTGTGAGCAGAAGTCGAGACAGGGAGGAATTTCAGACGCGGGACTCACTGTGAGTCCTCAGAAGTGAAAATATCCCGGTCGGCCGCTGACCGTTTCCATAAACCCAGATCATTCACAACCATTCGAATTCAACAAACATTCATATTAAAGTGGCTGAATTGTCATTTTCTCCTCTCCTTTCGCTGGAGACAGCATTTGTTAATTGTGGAGCTTTATCAGCGACAGAAAGAAGTAAAACGCAGATGTTGACTCACTGGCCTCAGACTGCTGTCTATTTTTGTTTATTGATGAAATGAAAGTTGATAAACATTAGATACTGGAGCAGCGATACGTGGATTTTCGGGCTTTTTCACACACTGGTCTGAAATGCAGCCTCTAAAGAAGGTCTCTCCTTTCACATGAGACAGCAGTCGTTAATTGTGAGCTTAATGAGAGAGCAGAAGCGGATACACGAAGACTTTCAGATACCATACTCAGTGTGAGTCCACAGAAGGGAAAAAGATCTCCCTCGGCCACTTTCATACACCCAGATTGTTGATGAACATTAGAATTTGACAAACACTTTTTATTAAATTGGCTGAGATTTTACTTTCTCCTCTCCATTCACTAGACAGCAGTTTTTCATTCTGAGCTTAGTGAGCGAGCAGAAGCCGAGACAGGGAGGACTTTCAGACGCGGGAATCACCGTGAGCAGAATCCGAGACGGCAAGACTTTCAGACGCGGGACTCACTGTGAGTTCACAGACGGGAAAATGTTTCCCCTCGGTCACGGACTGTTTCCATCCATCCCTACAGTTCATGAAAATTAGAATTGGACCAATATTCATATAAACGTGAATGAGATTTTACTTTCTCCTCTCCTTTCACTAGACAGCAGTTTTTCATTCTGAGTTTAATGAGCGAGCAGAAGCCGAGACAGGAAGGACCTTCAGAACCGGTACTCGCTGTGAGCAGAAGCCGAGACAGGCGCACTGTCAGACGCGGGAATCACTGTGAGCAGAAGTCGAGACAGGAGGAATTTCAGACGCGGGACTCACTGTGAGTCCTCAGAAGGGAAAATATCCCGGTCGGACGCTGACCGTTTCCATACACCCAGATCATTCACAACCATTCGAATTCAACAAACATTCATATTAAAGTGGCTGAATTGTCATTTTCTCCTCTCCTTTCGCTGGAGACAGCATTTGTTAATTGTGAGCTTTATCAGCGACAGAAAGAAGTAAAACGCAGATGTTGACTCACTGGCCTCAGACTGCTGTCTATTTTGTTTATTGATGAAATGAAAGTTGATAAACATTAGATATTGAGCAGCGATACGTGGATTTTCGGGCTTTTTCACACACTGGTCTGAAATGCAGCCTCTAAAAGAAGGTCTCTCCTTTCACATGAGACAGCAGTCGTTAATTGTGAGCTTAATGAGAGAGCAGAAGCGGATACACGAAGACTTTCAGATACCATACTCAGTGTGAGTCCACAGAAGGGAAAAAGATCTCCCTCGGCCACTTTCATACACCCAGATTGTGATGAACATTAGAATTTGACAAACACTTTTATTAAATTGGCTGAGATTTTACTTTCTCCTCTCCATTCACTAGACAGCAGTTTTTCATTCTGAGCTTAGTGAGCGAGCAGAAGCCGAGACAGGAGGACTTTCAGACGCCGGGAATCACCGTGAGCAGAATCCGAGACGGCAAGACTTTCAGACGCGGGACTCACTGTGAGTTCACAGACGGGAAAATGTTTCCCCTCGGTCACGGACTGTTTCCATCCATCCCTACAGTTCATGAAAATTAGAATTGGACCAATATTCATAGTAAAGTGGCTGAAAATCTCATCTTCTCTTTCTCCGTTCACTGGAGACAGCATTTGATAATTCTGAGCTTAATGAGCGAGCAGAAGCCGAGACAGGAGGACTTTCAGACGCGGGAATCACCGTGAGCAGAATCCGAGACAGCAAGACTTTCAGACGCGGGACTCACTGTGAGTTCACAGACGGGAAAAATGTTTCCCCTCGGTCACGGACTGTTTCCATCCATCCCTACAGTTCATGAAAATTAGAACTGGACCAATATTCATAGTAAAGTGGCTGAAATCTCATCTTCTCTTCTCCGTTCACTGGAGACAGCATTTGATAATTCTGAGCTTAATGAGCGAGCAGAAGCCGAGACAGGAGGACTTTCAGACGCGGGACTCAATGTGAGTCGACAGACGGGAAAAAGATCCCCCTCGGCGGCTCACACTTTCCATACATCCCGACTGTACATGATCAATAGAATTTGACCAATATTCATATAAAAGTGAATGAGATTTTACTTTCCCCTCTCCTTTCACTAGACAGCAGTTTTTCATTCTGAGTTTAATGAGCGAGCAGAAGCCGCGACAGGAAGGACCTTCAGAACCGGTACTCGCTGTGAGCAGAAGACGAGACAGGAGGACTTTCAGACGCGGTACTCACTGTGAGTCGACAGACGGGAAAATGTTTCCCCTCGGTCACGGACTGTTTCCATCCATCCCTACAGTTCATGAAAATTAGAATTGGACCAATATTCATATAAAAGTGAATGAGATTTTACTTTCTCCTCTCCTTTCACTAGACAGCAGTTTTTCATTCTGAGTTTAATGAGCGAGCAGAAGCCGAGACAGGAAGGACCTTCAGAACCGGTACTCGCTGTGAGCAGAAGCCGAGACAGCAGGACCTTCAGACGCGGGACTCAATGTGAGTCGACAGACGGGAAAAAGATCCCCCTCGGCGGCTCACACTTTCCATACATCCCGACTGTACATGATCAATAGAATTTGACCAATATTCATATAAAAGTGAATGAGATTTTACTTTCCCCTCTCCTTTCACTAGATAGCAGTTTTTCATTCTGAGTTTAATGAGCGAGCAGAAGCCGAGACAGGAAGGACCTTCAGAACCGGTACTCGCTGTGAGCAGAAGCCGAGACAGGAAGGACCTTCAGAACCGGTACTCGCTGTGAGCAGAAGCCGAGACAGGAAGGACCTTCAGAACCGGTACTCCGCTGTGAGCAGAAGCCGAGACAGGCGCACTGTCAGACGCGGGAATCACTGTGAGCAGAAGCCGAGACAGGAGGACTTTCAGACGCGGGACTCAATGTGAGTCGACAGACGGGAAAAAGATCCCCCTCGGCGGCTCACACTTTCCATACATCCCGACTGTACATGATCAATAGAATTTGACCAATATTCATATAAAAGTGAATGAGATTTTACTTTCCCCTCTCCTTTCACTAGACAGCAGTTTTTCATTCTGAGTTTAATGAGCGAGCAGAAGCCGAGACAGGAAGGACCTTCAGAACCGGTACTCGCTGTGAGCAGAAGACGAGACAGGAGGACTTTCAGACGCGGTACTCACTGTGAGTCGACAGACGGGAAAATGTTTCCCCTCGGTCACGGACTGTTTCCATCCATCCCTACAGTTCATGAAAATTAGAATTGGACCAATATTCATATAAAAGTGAATGAGATTTTACTTTCTCCTCTCCTTTCACTAGACAGCAGTTTTTCATTCTGAGTTTAATGAGCGAGCAGAAGCCGAGACAGGAAGGACCTTCAGAACCGGTACTCGCTGTGAGCAGAAGCCGAGACAGCAGGACCTTCAGACGCGGGACTCAATGTGAGTCGACAGACGGGAAAAAGATCCCCCTCGGCGGCTCACACTTTCCATACATCCCGACTGTACATGATCAATAGAATTTGACCAATATTCATATAAAAGTGAATGAGATTTTACTTTCCCCTCTCCTTTCACTAGATAGCAGTTTTTCATTCTGAGTTTAATGAGCGAGCAGAAGCCGAGACAGGAAGGACCTTCAGAACCGGTACTCGCTGTGAGCAGAAGCCGAGACAGGAAGGACCTTCAGAACCGGTACTCGCTGTGAGCAGAAGCCGAGACAGGAAGGACCTTCAGAACCGGTACTCGCTGTGAGCAGAAGCCGAGACAGGCGCACTGTCAGACGCGGGAATCACTGTGAGCAGAAGTCGAGACAGGAGGAATTTCAGACGCGGGACTCACTGTGAGTCCTCAGAAGGGAAAATATCCCGGTCGGACGCTGACCGTTTCCATACACCCAGATCATTCACAACCATTCGAATTCAACAAACATTCATATTAAAGTGGCTGAATTGTCATTTTCTCCTCTCCTTTCACTGGAGACAGCATTTGATAATTCTGAGCTTAATGAGCGAGCAGAAGCCGAGACAGGAGGACTTTCAGACGCGGGACTCAATTTGAGTCGACAGACGGGAAAATGTTTCCCCTCGGTCACGGACTGTTTCCATCCATCCCTACAGTTCATGAAAATTAGAATTGGACCAATATTCATATAAACGTGAATGAGATTTTACTTTCTCCTCTCCTTTCACTAGACAGCAGTTTTTCATTCTGAGTTTAATGAGCGAGCAGAAGCCGAGACAGGAAGGACCTTCAGAACCGGTACTCGCTGTGAGCAGAAGCCGAGACAGGCGCACTGTCAGACGCGGGAATCACTGTGAGCAGAAGTCGAGACAGGAGGAATTTCAGACGCGGGACTCACTGTGAGTCCTCAGAAGGGAAAATATCCCGGTCGGACGCTGACCGTTTCCATACACCCAGATCATTCACAACCATTCGAATTCAACAAACATTCATATTAAAGTGGCTGAATTGTCATTTTCTCCTCTCCTTTCACTGGAGACAGCATTTGATAATTCTGAGCTTAATGAGCGAGCAGAAGCCGAGACAGGAGGACTTTCAGACGCGGGACTCAATTTGAGTCGACAGACGGGAAAATGTTTCCCCTCGGTCACGGACTGTTTCCATCCATCCCTACAGTTCATGAAAATTAGAATTGGACCAATATTCATATAAACGTGAATGAGATTTTACTTTCTCCTCTCCTTTCACTAGACAGCAGTTTTTCATTCTGAGTTTAATGAGCGAGCAGAAGCCGAGACAGGAAGGACCTTCAGAACCGGTACTCGCTGTGAGCAGAAGCCGAGACAGCAGGACCTTCAGACGCGGGACTCGCTGTGAGCAGAAGCCAAGACAGGCGCACTGTCAGACGCGGGAATCACTGTGAGCAGAAGCCGAGACAGCAGGACCTTCAGACGCTGGACTCGCTGTGAGCAGAAGCCGAGACAGGAGGAATTTCAAACGCGGGACTCACTGTGAGTCCTCAGAAGGGAAAATATCCCGGTCGGCCGCTGACCGTTTCCATACACCCAGATCATTCACAACCATTCGAATTCAACAAACATTCATATTAAAGTGGCTGAATTGTCATTTTCTCCTCTCCTTTCGCTGGAGACAGCATTTGTTAATTGTGAGCTTTATCAGCGACAGAAAGAAGTAAAACGCAGATGTTGACTCACTGGCCTCAGACTGCTGTCTATTTTGTTTATTGATGAAATGAAAGTTGATAAACATTAGATACTGAGCAGCGATACGTGGATTTTCGGGCTTTTTCACACACTGGTCTGAAATGCAGCCTCTAAAGAAGGTCTCTCCTTTCACATGAGACAGCAGTCGTTAATTGTGAGCTTAATGAGAGAGCAGAAGCGGATACACGAAGACTTTCAGATACCATACTCAGTGTGAGTCCACAGAAGGGAAAAAGATCTCCCTCGGCCACTTTCATACACCCAGATTGTTGATGAACATTAGAATTTGACAAACACTTTTATTAAATTGGCTGAGATTTTACTTTCTCCTCTCCATTCACTAGACAGCAGTTTTTCATTCTGAGCTTAATGAGCGAGCAGAAGCCGAGACAGGAGGACTTTCAGACGCGGGAATCACCGTGAGCAGAATCCGAGACGGCAAGACTTTCAGACGCGGGACTCACTGTGAGTTCACAGACGGGAAAATGTTTCCCCTCGGTCACGGACTGTTTCCATCCATCCCTACAGTTCATGAAAATTAGAATTGGACCAATATTCATAGTAAAGTGGCTGAAATCTCATCTTCTCTTCTCCGTTCACTGGAGACAGCATTTGATAATTCTGAGCTTAATGAGCGAGCAGAAGCCGAGACAGGAGGACTTTCAGACGCGGGAATCACCGTGAGCAGAATCCGAGACAGCAAGACTTTCAGACGCGGGACTCACTGTGAGTTCACAGACGGGAAAATGTTTCCCCTCGGTCACGGACTGTTTCCATCCATCCCTACAGTTCATGAAAATTAGAACTGGACCAATATTCATAGTAAAGTGGCTGAAATCTCATCTTCTCTTCTCCGTTCACTGGAGACAGCATTTGATAATTCTGAGCTTAATGAGCGAGCAGAAGCCGAGACAGGAGGACTTTCAGACGCGGGACTCAATGTGAGTCGACAGACGGGAAAAAGATCCCCCTCGGCGGCTCACACTTTCCATACATCCCGACTGTACATGATCAATAGAATTTGACCAATATTCATATAAAAGTGAATGAGATTTTACTTTCCCCTCTCCTTTCACTAGACAGCAGTTTTTCATTCTGAGTTTAATGAGCGAGCAGAAGCCGCGACAGGAAGGACCTTCAGAACCGGTACTCGCTGTGAGCAGAAGACGAGACAGGAGGACTTTCAGACGCCGGTACTCACTGTGAGTCGACAGACGGGAAAATGTTTCCCCTCGGTCACGGACTGTTTCCATCCATCCCTACAGTTCATGAAAATTAGAATTGGACCAATATTCATATAAAAGTGAATGAGATTTTACTTTCTCCTCTCCTTTCACTAGACAGCAGTTTTTCATTCTGAGTTTAATGAGCGAGCAGAAGCCGAGACAGGAAGGACCTTCAGAACCGGTACTCGCTGTGAGCAGAAGCCGAGACAGCAGGACCTTCAGACGCGGGACTCAATGTGAGTCGACAGACGGGAAAAAGATCCCCCTCGGCGGCTCACACTTTCCATACATCCCGACTGTACATGATCAATAGAATTTGACCAATATTCATATAAAAGTGAATGAGATTTTACTTTCCCCTCTCCTTTCACTAGATAGCAGTTTTTCATTCTGAGTTTAATGAGCGAGCAGAAGCCGAGACAGGAAGGACCTTCAGAACCGGTACTCGCTGTGAGCAGAAGCCGAGACAGGAAGGACCTTCAGAACCGGTACTCGCTGTGAGCAGAAGCCGAGACAGGAAGGACCTTCAGAACCGGTACTCGCTGTGAGCAGAAGCCGAGACAGGCGCACTGTCAGACGCGGGAATCACTGTGAGCAGAAGCCGAGACAGGAGGACTTTCAGACGCGGGACTCAATGTGAGTCGACAGACGGGAAAAAGATCCCCCTCGGCGGCTCACACTTTCCATACATCCCGACTGTACATGATCAATAGAATTTGACCAATATTCATATAAAAGTGAATGAGATTTTACTTTCCCCTCTCCTTTCACTAGACAGCAGTTTTTCATTCTGAGTTTAATGAGCGAGCAGAAGCCGAGACAGGAAGGACCTTCAGAACCGGTACTCGCTGTGAGCAGAAGACGAGACAGGAGGACTTTCAGACGCGGTACTCACTGTGAGTCGACAGACGGGAAAATGTTTCCCCTCGGTCACGGACTGTTTCCATCCATCCCTACAGTTCATGAAAATTAGAATTGGACCAATATTCATATAAAAGTGAATGAGATTTTACTTTCTCCTCTCCTTTCACTAGACAGCAGTTTTTCATTCTGAGTTTAATGAGCGAGCAGAAGCCGAGACAGGAAGGACCTTCAGAACCGGTACTCGCTGTGAGCAGAAGCCGAGACAGCAGGACCTTCAGACGCGGGACTCAATGTGAGTCGACAGACGGGAAAAAGATCCCCCTCGGCGGCTCACACTTTCCATACATCCCGACTGTACATGATCAATAGAATTTGACCAATATTCATATAAAAGTGAATGAGATTTTACTTTCCCCTCTCCTTTCACTAGATAGCAGTTTTTCATTCTGAGTTTAATGAGCGAGCAGAAGCCGAGACAGGAAGGACCTTCAGAACCGGTACTCGCTGTGAGCAGAAGCCGAGACAGGAAGGACCTTCAGAACCGGTACTCGCTGTGAGCAGAAGCCGAGACAGGAAGGACCTTCAGAACCGGTACTCGCTGTGAGCAGAAGCCGAGACAGGCGCACTGTCAGACGCGGGAATCACTGTGAGCAGAAGTCGAGACAGGAGGAATTTCAGACGCGGGACTCACTGTGAGTCCTCAGAAGGGAAAATATCCCGGTCGGACGCTGACCGTTTCCATACACCCAGATCATTCACAACCATTCGAATTCAACAAACATTCATATTAAAGTGGCTGAATTGTCATTTTCTCCTCTCCTTTCACTGGAGACAGCATTTGATAATTCTGAGCTTAATGAGCGAGCAGAAGCCGAGACAGGAGGACTTTCAGACGCGGGACTCAATTTGAGTCGACAGACGGGAAAATGTTTCCCCTCGGTCACGGACTGTTTCCATCCATCCCTACAGTTCATGAAAATTAGAATTGGACCAATATTCATATAAACGTGAATGAGATTTTACTTTCTCCTCTCCTTTCACTAGACAGCAGTTTTTCATTCTGAGTTTAATGAGCGAGCAGAAGCCGAGACAGGAAGGACCTTCAGAACCGGTACTCGCTGTGAGCAGAAGCCGAGACAGGCGCACTGTCAGACGCGGGAATCACTGTGAGCAGAAGTCGAGACAGGAGGAATTTCAGACGCGGGACTCACTGTGAGTCCTCAGAAGGGAAAATATCCCGGTCGGACGCTGACCGTTTCCATACACCCAGATCATTCACAACCATTCGAATTCAACAAACATTCATATTAAAGTGGCTGAATTGTCATTTTCTCCTCTCCTTTCGCTGGAGACAGCATTTGTTAATTGTGAGCTTTATCAGCGACAGAAAGAAGTAAAACGCAGATGTTGACTCACTGGCCTCAGACTGCTGTCTATTTTGTTTATTGATGAAATGAAAGTTGATAAACATTAGATATTGAGCAGCGATACGTGGATTTTCGGGCTTTTTCACACACTGGTCTGAAATGCAGCCTCTAAAGAAGGTCTCTCCTTTCACATGAGACAGCAGTCGTTAATTGTGAGCTTAATGAGAGAGCAGAAGCGGATACACGAAGACTTTCAGATACCACACTCAGTGTGAGTCCACAGAAGGGAAAAAGATCTCCCTCGGCCACTTTCATACACCCAGATTGTTGATGAACATTAGAATTTGACAAACACTTTTATTAAATTGGCTGAGATTTTACTTTCTCCTCTCCATTCACTAGACAGCAGTTTTTCATTCTGAGCTTAGTGAGCGAGCAGAAGCCGAGACAGGAGGACTTTCAGACGCGGGAATCACCGTGAGCAGAATCCGAGACGGCAAGACTTTCAGACGCGGGACTCACTGTGAGTTCACAGACGGGAAAATGTTTCCCCTCGGTCACGGACTGTTTCCATCCATCCCTACAGTTCATGAAAATTAGAATTGGACCAATATTCATATAAACGTGAATGAGATTTTACTTTCTCCTCTCCTTTCACTAGACAGCAGTTTTTCATTCTGAGTTTAATGAGCGAGCAGAAGCCGAGACAGGAAGGACCTTCAGAACCGGTACTCGCTGTGAGCAGAAGCCGAGACAGGCGCACTGTCAGACGCGGAATCACTGTGAGCAGAAGTCGAGACAGGAGGAATTTCAGACGCGGGACTCACTGTGAGTCCTCAGAAGGGAAAATATCCCGGTCGGACGCTGACCGTTTCCATACACCCAGATCATTCACAACCATTCGAATTCAACAAACATTCATATTAAAGTGGCTGAATTGTCATTTTCTCCTCTCCTTTCGCTGGAGACAGCATTTGTTAATTGTGAGCTTTATCAGCGACAGAAAGAAGTAAAACGCAGATGTTGACTCACTGGCCTCAGACTGCTGTCTATTTTGTTTATTGATGAAATGAAAGTTGATAAACATTAGATATTGAGCAGCGATACGTGGATTTTCGGGCTTTTTCACACACTGGTCTGAAATGCAGCCTCTAAAGAAGGTCTCTCCTTTCACAAGAGACAGCAGTCGTTAATTGTGAGCTTAATGAGAGAGCAGAAGCGGATACACGAAGACTTTCAGATACCATACTCAGTGTGAGTCCACAGAAGGGAAAAAGATCTCCCTCGGCCACTTTCATACACCCAGATTGTTGATGAACATTAGAATTTGACAAACACTTTTATTAAATTGGCTGAGATTTTACTTTCTCCTCTCCATTCACTAGACAGCAGTTTTTCATTCTGAGCTTAGTGAGCGAGCAGAAGCCGAGACAGGAGGACTTTCAGACGCGGGAATCACCGTGAGCAGAATCCGAGACGGCAAGACTTTCAGACGCGGGACTCACTGTGAGTTCACAGACGGGAAAATGTTTCCCCTCGGTCACGGACTGTTTCCATCCATCCCTACAGTTCATGAAAATTAGAATTGGACCAATATTCATAGTAAAGTGGCTGAAATCTCATCTTCTCTTCTCCGTTCACTGGAGACAGCATTTGATAATTCTGAGCTTAATGAGCGAGCAGAAGCCGAGACAGGAGGACTTTCAGACGCGGGAATCACCGTGAGCAGAATCCGAGACAGCAAGACTTTCAGACGCGGGACTCACTGTGAGTTCACAGACGGGAAAATGTTTCCCCTCGGTCACGGACTGTTTCCATCCATCCCTACAGTTCATGAAAATTAGAACTGGACCAATATTCATAGTAAAGTGGCTGAAATCTCATCTTCTCTTCTCCGTTCACTGGAGACAGCATTTGATAATTCTGAGCTTAATGAGCGAGCAGAAGCCGAGACAGGAGGACTTTCAGACGCGGGACTCAATGTGAGTCGACAGACGGGAAAAAGATCCCCCTCGGCGGCTCACACTTTCCATACATCCCGACTGTACATGATCAATAGAATTTGACCAATATTCATATAAAAGTGAATGAGATTTTACTTTCCCCTCTCCTTTCACTAGACAGCAGTTTTTCATTCTGAGTTTAATGAGCGAGCAGAAGCCGCGACAGGAAGGACCTTCAGAACCGGTACTCGCTGTGAGCAGAAGACGAGACAGGAGGACTTTCAGACGCGGTACTCACTGTGAGTCGACAGACGGGAAAATGTTTCCCCTCGGTCACGGACTGTTTCCATCCATCCCTACAGTTCATGAAAATTAGAATTGGACCAATATTCATATAAACGTGAATGAGATTTTACTTTCTCCTCTCCTTTCACTAGACAGCAGTTTTTCATTCTGAGTTTAATGAGCGAGCAGAAGCCGAGACAGGAAGGACCTTCAGAACCGGTACTCGCTGTGAGCAGAAGCCGAGACAGCAGGACCTTCAGACGCGGGACTCGCTGTGAGCAGAAGCCAAGACAGGCGCTCTGTCAGACGCGGGAATCACTGTGAGCAGAAGCCGAGACAGCAGGACCTTCAGACGCTGGACTCGCTGTGAGCAGAAGCCGAGACAGGAGGAATTTCAAACGCGGGACTCACTGTGAGTCCTCAGAAGGGAAAATATCCCGGTCGGCCGCTGACCGTTTCCATACACCCAGATCATTCACAACCATTCGAATTCAACAAACATTCATATTAAAGTGGCTGAATTGTCATTTTCTCCTCTCCTTTCGCTGGAGACAGCATTTGTTAATTGTGAGCTTTATCAGCGACAGAAAGAAGTAAAACGCAGATGTTGACTCACTGGCCTCAGACTGCTGTCTATTTTGTTTATTGATGAAATGAAAGTTGATAAACATTAGATACTGAGCAGCGATACGTGGATTTTCGGGCTTTTTCACACACTGGTCTGAAATGCAGCCTCTAAAGAAGGTCTCTCCTTTCACATGAGACAGCAGTCGTTAATTGTGAGCTTAATGAGAGAGCAGAAGCGGATACACGAAGACTTTCAGATACCATACTCAGTGTGAGTCCACAGAAGGGAAAAAGATCTCCCTCGGCCACTTTCATACACCCAGATTGTTGATGAACATTAGAATTTGACAAACACTTTTATTAAATTGGCTGAGATTTTACTTTCTCCTCTCCATTCACTAGACAGCAGTTTTTCATTCTGAGCTTAATGAGCGAGCAGAAGCCGAGACAGGAGGACTTTCAGACGCGGGAATCACCGTGAGCAGAATCCGAGACGGCAAGACTTTCAGACGCGGGACTCACTGTGAGTTCACAGACGGGAAAATGTTTCCCCTCGGTCACGGACTGTTTCCATCCATCCCTACAGTTCATGAAAATTAGAATTGGACCAATATTCATAGTAAAGTGGCTGAAATCTCATCTTCTCTTCTCCGTTCACTGGAGACAGCATTTGATAATTCTGAGCTTAATGAGCGAGCAGAAGCCGAGACAGGAGGACTTTCAGACGCGGGAATCACCGTGAGCAGAATCCGAGACAGCAAGACTTTCAGACGCGGGACTCACTGTGAGTTCACAGACGGGAAAATGTTTCCCCTCGGTCACGGACTGTTTCCATCCATCCCTACAGTTCATGAAAATTAGAACTGGACCAATATTCATAGTAAAGTGGCTGAAATCTCATCTTCTCTTCTCCGTTCACTGGAGACAGCATTTGATAATTCTGAGCTTAATGAGCGAGCAGAAGCCGAGACAGGAGGACTTTCAGACGCGGGACTCAATGTGAGTCGACAGACGGGAAAAAGATCCCCCTCGGCGGCTCACACTTTCCATACATCCCGACTGTACATGATCAATAGAATTTGACCAATATTCATATAAAAGTGAATGAGATTTTACTTTCCCCTCTCCTTTCACTAGACAGCAGTTTTTCATTCTGAGTTTAATGAGCGAGCAGAAGCCGCGACAGGAAGGACCTTCAGAACCGGTACTCGCTGTGAGCAGAAGACGAGACAGGAGGACTTTCAGACGCGGTACTCACTGTGAGTCGACAGACGGGAAAATGTTTCCCCTCGGTCACGGACTGTTTCCATCCATCCCTACAGTTCATGAAAATTAGAATTGGACCAATATTCATATAAAAGTGAATGAGATTTTACTTTCTCCTCTCCTTTCACTAGACAGCAGTTTTTCATTCTGAGTTTAATGAGCGAGCAGAAGCCGAGACAGGAAGGACCTTCAGAACCGGTACTCGCTGTGAGCAGAAGCCGAGACAGCAGGACCTTCAGACGCGGGACTCAATGTGAGTCGACAGACGGGAAAAAGATCCCCCTCGGCGGCTCACACTTTCCATACATCCCGACTGTACATGATCAATAGAATTTGACCAATATTCATATAAAAGTGAATGAGATTTTACTTTCCCCTCTCCTTTCACTAGATAGCAGTTTTTCATTCTGAGTTTAATGAGCGAGCAGAAGCCGAGACAGGAAGGACCTTCAGAACCGGTACTCGCTGTGAGCAGAAGCCGAGACAGGAAGGACCTTCAGAACCGGTACTCGCTGTGAGCAGAAGCCGAGACAGGAAGGACCTTCAGAACCGGTACTCGCTGTGAGCAGAAGCCGAGACAGGCGCACTGTCAGACGCGGGAATCACTGTGAGCAGAAGCCGAGACAGGAGGACTTTCAGACGCGGGACTCAATGTGAGTCGACAGACGGGAAAAAGATCCCCCTCGGCGGCTCACACTTTCCATACATCCCGACTGTACATGATCAATAGAATTTGACCAATATTCATATAAAAGTGAATGAGATTTTACTTTCCCCTCTCCTTTCACTAGACAGCAGTTTTTCATTCTGAGTTTAATGAGCGAGCAGAAGCCGAGACAGGAAGGACCTTCAGAACCGGTACTCGCTGTGAGCAGAAGACGAGACAGGAGGACTTTCAGACGCGGTACTCACTGTGAGTCGACAGACGGGAAAATGTTTCCCCTCGGTCACGGACTGTTTCCATCCATCCCTACAGTTCATGAAAATTAGAATTGGACCAATATTCATATAAAAGTGAATGAGATTTTACTTTCTCCTCTCCTTTCACTAGACAGCAGTTTTTCATTCTGAGTTTAATGAGCGAGCAGAAGCCGAGACAGGAAGGACCTTCAGAACCGGTACTCGCTGTGAGCAGAAGCCGAGACAGCAGGACCTTCAGACGCGGGACTCAATGTGAGTCGACAGACGGGAAAAAGATCCCCCTCGGCGGCTCACACTTTCCATACATCCCGACTGTACATGATCAATAGAATTTGACCAATATTCATATAAAAGTGAATGAGATTTTACTTTCCCCTCTCCTTTCACTAGATAGCAGTTTTTCATTCTGAGTTTAATGAGCGAGCAGAAGCCGAGACAGGAAGGACCTTCAGAACCGGTACTCGCTGTGAGCAGAAGCCGAGACAGGAAGGACCTTCAGAACCGGTACTCGCTGTGAGCAGAAGCCGAGACAGGAAGGACCTTCAGAACCGGTACTCGCTGTGAGCAGAAGCCGAGACAGGCGCACTGTCAGACGCGGGAATCACTGTGAGCAGAAGTCGAGACAGGAGGAATTTCAGACGCGGGACTCACTGTGAGTCCTCAGAAGGGAAAATATCCCGGTCGGACGCTGACCGTTTCCATACACCCAGATCATTCACAACCATTCGAATTCAACAAACATTCATATTAAAGTGGCTGAATTGTCATTTTCTCCTCTCCTTTCACTGGAGACAGCATTTGATAATTCTGAGCTTAATGAGCGAGCAGAAGCCGAGACAGGAGGACTTTCAGACGCGGGACTCAATTTGAGTCGACAGACGGGAAAATGTTTCCCCTCGGTCACGGACTGTTTCCATCCATCCCTACAGTTCATGAAAATTAGAATTGGACCAATATTCATATAAACGTGAATGAGATTTTACTTTCTCCTCTCCTTTCACTAGACAGCAGTTTTTCATTCTGAGTTTAATGAGCGAGCAGAAGCCGAGACAGGAAGGACCTTCAGAACCGGTACTCGCTGTGAGCAGAAGCCGAGACAGGCGCACTGTCAGACGCCGGGAATCACTGTGAGCAGAAGTCGAGACAGGAGGAATTTCAGACGCGGGACTCACTGTGAGTCCTCAGAAGGGAAAATATCCCGGTCGGACGCTGACCGTTTCCATACACCCAGATCATTCACAACCATTCGAATTCAACAAACATTCATATTAAAGTGGCTGAATTGTCATTTTCTCCTCTCCTTTCACTGGAGACAGCATTTGATAATTCTGAGCTTAATGAGCGAGCAGAAGCCGAGACAGGAGGACTTTCAGACGCGGGACTCAATTTGAGTCGACAGACGGGAAAATGTTTCCCCTCGGTCACGGACTGTTTCCATCCATCCCTACAGTTCATGAAAATTAGAATTGGACCAATATTCATATAAACGTGAATGAGATTTTACTTTCTCCTCTCCTTTCACTAGACAGCAGTTTTTCATTCTGAGTTTAATGAGCGAGCAGAAGCCGAGACAGGAAGGACCTTCAGAACCGGTACTCGCTGTGAGCAGAAGCCGAGACAGGCGCACTGTCAGACGCGGGAATCACTGTGAGCAGAAGTCGAGACAGGAGGAATTTCAGACGCGGGACTCACTGTGAGTCCTCAGAAGGGAAAATATCCCGGTCGGACGCTGACCGTTTCCATACACCCAGATCATTCACAACCATTCGAATTCAACAAACATTCATATTAAAGTGGCTGAATTGTCATTTTCTCCTCTCCTTTCGCTGGAGACAGCATTTGTTAATTGTGAGCTTTATCAGCGACAGAAAGAAGTAAAACGCAGATGTTGACTCACTGGCCTCAGACTGCTGTCTATTTTGTTTATTGATGAAATGAAAGTTGATAAACATTAGATATTGAGCAGCGATACGTGGATTTTCGGGCTTTTTCACACACTGGTCTGAAATGCAGCCTCTAAAGAAGGTCTCTCCTTTCACATGAGACAGCAGTCGTTAATTGTGAGCTTAATGAGAGAGCAGAAGCGGATACACGAAGACTTTCAGATACCACACTCAGTGTGAGTCCACAGAAGGGAAAAAGATCTCCCTCGGCCACTTTCATACACCCAGATTGTTGATGAACATTAGAATTTGACAAACACTTTTATTAAATTGGCTGAGATTTTACTTTCTCCTCTCCATTCACTAGACAGCAGTTTTTCATTCTGAGCTTAGTGAGCGAGCAGAAGCCGAGACAGGAGGACTTTCAGACGCGGGAATCACCGTGAGCAGAATCCGAGACGGCAAGACTTTCAGACGCGGGACTCACTGTGAGTTCACAGACGGGAAAATGTTTCCCCTCGGTCACGGACTGTTTCCATCCATCCCTACAGTTCATGAAAATTAGAATTGGACCAATATTCATAGTAAAGTGGCTGAAATCTCATCTTCTCTTCTCCGTTCACTGGAGACAGCATTTGATAATTCTGAGCTTAATGAGCGAGCAGAAGCCGAGACAGGAGGACTTTCAGACGCGGGACTCAATGTGAGTCGACAGACGGGAAAAAGATCCCCCTCGGCGGCTCACACTTTCCATACATCCCGACTGTACATGATCAATAGAATTTGACCAATATTCATATAAAAGTGAATGAGATTTTACTTTCCCCTCTCCTTTCACTAGATAGCAGTTTTTCATTCTGAGTTTAATGAGCGAGCAGAAGCCGAGACAGGAAGGACCTTCAGAACCGGTACTCGCTGTGAGCAGAAGCCGAGACAGGAAGGACCTTCAGAACCGGTACTCGCTGTGAGCAGAAGCCAAGACAGGCGCACTGTCAGACGCGGGAATCACTGTGAGCAGAAGTCGAGACAGGAGGAATTTCAGACGCGGGACTCACTGTGAGTCCTCAGAAGGGAAAATATCCCGGTCGGACGCTGACCGTTTCCATACACCCAGATCATTCACAACCATTCGAATTCAACAAACATTCATATTAAAGTGGCTGAATTGTCATTTTCTCCTCTCCTTTCACTGGAGACAGCATTTGATAATTCTGAGCTTAATGAGCGAGCAGAAGCCGAGACAGGGAGGACTTTCAGACGCGGGACTCAATTTGAGTCGACAGACGGGAAAATGTTTCCCCTCGGTCACGGACTGTTTCCATCCATCCCTACAGTTCATGAAAATTAGAATTGGACCAATATTCATATAAACGTGAATGAGATTTTACTTTCTCCTCTCCTTTCACTAGACAGCAGTTTTTCATTCTGAGTTTAATGAGCGAGCAGAAGCCGAGACAGGAAGGACCTTCAGAACCGGTACTCGCTGTGAGCAGAAGCCGAGACAGGCGCACTGTCAGGACGCGGGAATCACTGTGAGCAGAAGTCGAGACAGGAGGAATTTCAGACGCGGGACTCACTGTGAGTCCTCAGAAGGGAAAATATCCCGGTCGGACGCTGACCGTTTCCATACACCCAGATCATTCACAACCATTCGAATTCAACAAACATTCATATTAAAGTGGCTGAATTGTCATTTCTCCTCTCCTTTCGCTGGAGACAGCATTTGTTAATTGTGAGCTTTATCAGCGACAGAAAGAAGTAAAACGCAGATGTTGACTCACTGGCCTCAGACTGCTGTCTATTTTGTTTATTGATGAAATGAAAGTTGATAAACATTAGATATTGAGCAGCGATACGTGGATTTTTCGGGCTTTTTCACACACTGGTCTGAAATGCAGCCTCTAAAGAAGGTCTCTCCTTTCACATGAGACAGCAGTCGTTAATTGTGAGCTTAATGAGAGAGCAGAAGCGGATACACGAAGACTTTCAGATACCACACTCAGTGTGAGTCCACAGAAGGGAAAAAGATCTCCCTCGGCCACTTTCATACACCCAGATTGTTGATGAACATTAGAATTTGACAAACACTTTTATTAAATTGGCTGAGATTTTACTTTCTCCTCTCCATTCACTAGACAGCAGTTTTTCATTCTGAGCTTAGTGGAGCGAGCAGAAGCCGAGACAGGAGGACTTTCAGACGCGGGAATCACCGTGAGCAGAATCCGAGACGGCAAGACTTTCAGACGCGGGACTCACTGTGAGTTCACAGACGGGAAAATGTTTCCCCTCGGTCACGGACTGTTTCCATCCATCCCTACAGTTCATGAAAATTAGAATTGGACCAATATTCATAGTAAAGTGGCTGAAATCTCATCTTCTCTTCTCCGTTCACTGGAGACAGCATTTGATAATTCTGAGCTTAATGAGCGAGCAGAAGCCGAGACAGGAGGACTTTCAGACGCGGGACTCAATGTGAGTCGACAGACGGGAAAAAGATCCCCCTCGGCGGCTCACACTTTCCATACATCCCGACTGTACATGATCAATAGAATTTGACCAATATTCATATAAAAGTGAATGAGATTTTACTTTCCCCTCTCCTTTCACTAGATAGCAGTTTTTTCATTCTGAGTTTAATGAGCGAGCAGAAGCCGAGACAGGAAGGACCTTCAGAACCGGTACTCGCTGTGAGCAGAAGCCGAGACAGGAAGGACCTTCAGAACCGGTACTCGCTGTGAGCAGAAGCCGAGACAGGAGGACCTTCAGAACCGGTACTCGCTGTGAGCAGAAGCCGAGACAGGCGCACTGTCAGACGCGGGAATCACTGTGAGCAGAAGTCGAGACAGGAGGAATTTCAGACGCGGGACTCACTGTGAGTCCTCAGAAGGGAAAATATCCCGGTCGGACGCTGACCGTTTCCATACACCCAGATCATTCACAACCATTCGAATTCAACAAACATTCATATTAAAGTGGCTGAATTGTCATTTTCTCCTCTCCTTTCACTGGAGACAGCATTTGATAATTCTGAGCTTAATGAGCGAGCAGAAGCCGAGACAGGAGGACTTTCAGACGCGGGACTCAATTTGAGTCGACAGACGGGAAAATGTTTCCCCTCGGTCACGGACTGTTTCCATCCATCCCTACAGTTCATGAAAATTAGAATTGGACCAATATTCATATAAACGTGAATGAGATTTTACTTTCTCCTCTCCTTTCACTAGACAGCAGTTTTTCATTCTGAGTTTAATGAGCGAGCAGAAGCCGAGACAGGAAGGACCTTCAGAACCGGTACTCGCTGTGAGCAGAAGCCGAGACAGGCGCACTGTCAGACGCGGGAATCACTGTGAGCAGAAGTCGAGACAGGAGGAATTTCAGACGCGGGACTCACTGTGAGTCCTCAGAAGGGAAAATATCCCGGTCGGACGCTGACCGTTTCCATACACCCAGATCATTCACAACCATTCGAATTCAACAAACATTCATATTAAAGTGGCTGAATTGTCATTTTCTCCTCTCCTTTCGCTGGAGACAGCATTTGTTAATTGTGAGCTTTATCAGCGACAGAAAGAAGTAAAACGCAGATGTTGACTCACTGGCCTCAGACTGCTGTCTATTTTGTTTATTGATGAAATGAAAGTTGATAAACATTAGATATTGAGCAGCGATACGTGGATTTTCGGGCTTTTTCACACACTGGTCTGAAATGCAGCCTCTAAAGAAGGTCTCTCCTTTCACATGAGACAGCAGTCGTTAATTGTGAGCTTAATGAGAGAGCAGAAGCGGATACACGAAGACTTTCAGATACCACACTCAGTGTGAGTCCACAGAAGGGAAAAAGATCTCCCTCGGCCACTTTCATACACCCAGATTGTTGATGAACATTAGAATTTGACAAACACTTTTATTAAATTGGCTGAGATTTTACTTTCTCCTCTCCATTCACTAGACAGCAGTTTTTCATTCTGAGCTTAGTGAGCGAGCAGAAGCCGAGACAGGAGGACTTTCAGACGCGGGAATCACCGTGAGCAGAATCCGAGACGGCAAGACTTTCAGACGCGGGACTCACTGTGAGTTCACAGACGGGAAAAATGTTTCCCCCTCGGTCACGGACTGTTTCCATCCATCCCTACAGTTCATGAAAATTAGAATTGGACCAATATTCATAGTAAAGTGGCTGAAATCTCATCTTCTCTTCTCCGTTCACTGGAGACAGCATTTGATAATTCTGAGCTTAATGAGCGAGCAGAAGCCGAGACAGGAGGACTTTCAGACGCGGGACTCAATGTGAGTCGACAGACGGGAAAAAGATCCCCCTCGGCGGCTCACACTTTCCATACATCCCGACTGTACATGATCAATAGAATTTGACCAATATTCATATAAAAGTGAATGAGATTTTACTTTCCCTCTCCTTTCACTAGATAGCAGTTTTTCATTCTGAGTTTAATGAGCGAGCAGAAGCCGAGACAGGAAGGACCTTCAGAACCGGTACTCGCTGTGAGCAGAAGCCGAGACAGGAAGGACCTTCAGAACCGTACTCGCTGGTGAGCAGAAGCCGAGACAGGCGCACTGTCAGACGCGGGAATCACTGTGAGCAGAAGTCGAGACAGGAGGAATTTCCAGACGCGGGACTCACTGTGAGTCCTCAGAAGGGAAAATATCCCGGTCGGCCGCTGACCGTTTCCATACACCCAGATCATTCACAACCATTCGAATTCAACAAACATTCATATTAAAGTGGCTGAATTGTCATTTTCTCCTCTCCTTTCGCTGGAGACAGCATTTGTTAATTGTGAGCTTTATCAGCGACAGAAAGAAGTAAAACGCAGATGTTGACTCACTGGCCTCAGACTGCTGTCTATTTTGTTTATTGATGAAATGAAAGTTGATAAACATTAGATATTGAGCAGCGATACGTGGATTTTCGGGCTTTTTTCACACACTGGTCTGAAATGCAGCCTCTAAAGAAGGTCTCTCCTTTCACATGAGACAGCAGTCGTTAATTGTGAGCTTAATGAGAGAGCAGAAGCGGATACACGAAGACTTTCAGATACCACACTCAGTGTGAGTCCACAGAAGGGAAAAAGATCTCCCTCGGCCACTTTCATACACCCAGATTGTTGATGAACATTAGAATTTGACAAACACTTTTATTAAATTGGCTGAGATTTTACTTTTCTCCTCTCCATTCACTAGACAGCAGTTTTTCATTCTGAGCTTAGTGAGCGAGCAGAAGCCGAGACAGGAGGACTTTCAGACGCGGGAATCACCGTGAGCAGAATCCGAGACGGCAAGACTTTCAGACGCGGGACTCACTGTGAGTTCACAGACGGGAAAATGTTTCCCCTCGGTCACGGACTGTTTCCATCCATCCCTACAGTTCATGAAAATTAGAATTGGACCAATATTCATAGTAAAGTGGCTGAAATCTCATCTTCTCTTCTCCGTTCACTGGAGACAGCATTTGATAATTCTGAGCTTAATGAGCGAGCAGAAGCCGAGACAGGAGGACTTTCAGACGCGGGACTCAATGTGAGTCGACAGACGGGAAAAAGATCCCCCTCGGCGGCTCACACTTTCCATACATCCCGACTGTACATGATCAATAGAATTGACCAATATTCATATAAAAGTGAATGAGATTTTTACTTTCCCCTCTCCTTTCACTAGACAGCAGTTTTTCATTCTGAGTTTAATGAGCGAGCAGAAGCCGAGACAGGAAGACCTTCAGAACCGGTACTCGCTGTGAGCAGAAGCCGAGACAGGAGGACTTTCAGAGGGTACTCACTGTGAGTCGACAGACGGGAAAATGTTTCCCCTCGGTCACGGACTGTTTCCATCCATCCCTACAGTTCATGAAAATTAGAATTGGACCAATATTCATATAAACGTGAATGAGATTTTACTTTCCCTCTCCTTTCACTAGACAGCAGTTTTTCATTCTGAGTTTAATGAGCGAGCAGAAGCCGAGACAGAAGGACCTTCAGAACCGGTACTCGCTGTGAGCAGAAGCCGAGACAGCAGGACCTTCAGACGCGGGACTCGCTGTGAGCAGAAGCCGAGACAGGCGCACTGTCAGACGCGGGAATCACTGTGAGCAGAAGTCGAGACAGGAGGAATTTCAGACGCGGGACTCACTGTGAGTCCTCAGAAGGGAAAATATCCCGGTCGGCCGCTGACCGTTTCCATACACCCAGATCATTCACACAACCATTCGAATTCAACAAACATTCATATTAAAGTGGCTGAATTGTCATTTTCTCCTCTCCTTTCGCTGGAGACAGCATTTGTTAATTGTGAGCTTTATCAGCGACAGAAAGAAGTAAAACGCAGATGTTGACTCACTGGCCTCAGACTGCTGTCTATTTTTTTATTGATGAAATGAAAGTTGATAAACATTAGATATTGAGCAGCGATACGTGGATTTTCGGGCTTTTTCACACACTGGTCTGAAATGCAGCCTCTAAAGAAGGTCTCTCCTTTCACATGAGACAGCAGTCGTTAATTGTGAGCTTAATGAGAGAGCAGAAGCGGATACACGAAGACTTTCAGATACCACACTCAGTGTGAGTCCACAGAAGGGAAAAAGATCTCCCTCGGCCACTTTCATACACCCAGATTGTTGATGAACATTAGAATTTGACAAACACTTTTATTAAATTGGCTGAGATTTTACTTTCTCCTCTCCATTCACTAGACAGCAG
>NW_026115564.1:0-25815 GCF_001640805.2 Lates calcarifer | reverse complement strand
AGCAGTCGTTAATTGTGATCTTAATGAGAGAGCAGAAGCGGATACACGAAGACTTTCAGATACTATACTCACTGTGAGTCCGCAGAAGGGAAAAGATCCCCTCCGGTGGCTCACAGTTTCCATACATCCCGACTGTAATATGAACATTAGAATTTCACCAATATTCATATTAAAGTGGTTGAAATCCCATCTTCTCCTCTCCTTTCACTGGAGACAGCATTTGATAATTCTGAGCTTAATGAGCGAGCAGAAGCCGAGACAAGAAGACTTGCAGACGCGGGACTCGCTCTGAGTCCACAGAAGGTAATTAGATCCCCCTCGGCGGCTCACAGTGTCCATACATCCCGACTGTACATGAACATTAGAATTTCACCAATATTCATATAAAGGTGTTTGACATTTTACTTTCTCCTCTCCTTTCACTAGACAGTAGTTTTTCAATCTGAGCTTAGTGAGCGAGCAGAAGCCGAGAAAGGAGGACTTTCATACGCGGGAATCACTGTGAGCAGAAGCCGAGACAGGAGGACTTTCATAAGCGGGAATCACTGTGAGCAGAAGCCGAGACAGGAGGACTTTCATACGAGGGAATGACTGTGAGTCTACAGACGGGAAAATGTTTCCCCTCGGTCACCTACTGTTTCCATACATTCCGACAGTTCATGAAAATTAGAATTGGACCAATATTCATATTAAAGTGGCTGAAATCTCATCTTCTCCTCTCCTTTTGCTGGAGACAGCATTTGTTAATTCTGAGCTCAATGAGCGAGCAGAAGCCGAGAAAGGAAGACTTGGAGACGCGAGACTCACTGTGAATGCACAGAAGGGAATAAGACCCCCCTCGACGGCTCACAATTTCCATACATCCCGAATGTACATGAACATGAGAATTTGAACAATATTCATATAAAGGTGTTTGAGATTTTACTTTCTCCTGTCCTTTCACTAGACAGCAGTTTTTCATTCGGCCGCTTAGTGAGCGAGCAGAGGCCGAGACAGGAGGACTTTCAGAACCGGGACTCACTGTGAGCAGAAGCCGAGACAGGAGGACTTTCAGACGCGGGACTCACTGTGAGCAGAAGCCGAGACAGGAGGACTTTCAGACGCGGGACTCACTGTGAGTCTACAGACGGGAAAATGTTTCCCCTCGGTCACGGACTGTTTCCATACATTCCGACAGTTCATGAAAATTAGAAATGGACCAATATTCATATTAAAGTGGCTAAAATCTCATCTTCTCCTCTCCTTTTGCTGGAGACAGCATTTGGTAATTGTGAGCTTTATCAGCGACAGAAAGAAGTAAAACGCAGATGTTGACTGACTGGCCTCAGAACACATTTGCTGTCTATTTTGTTTGCCCATGAAATGAAAGTTGATAAACATTAGGAATTGAGCAGAGATACGTGTATTTTCGGGCTTTTTCACACACTGGCCTGAAATGCAGCCTCTAAAGAAGGTCTCTCCTTTCACTTGAGACAGCAGTCGTTAATTGTGATCTTAATGAGAGAGCAGAAGCGGATACACGAAGACTTTCAGATACTATACTCACTGTGAGTCCGCAGAAGGGAAAAGATCCCCCTCGGCGGCTCACAGTTTCCATACATCCCGACTGTACATGACGATGAGAATTTGACCAATATTCATATAAACTTGGTTGAGATTTTACTTTATCCTCTCGTTTCTCTAGATAGCAGTTTTTCATTCTGAGCTTAGTGAGCGAGCAGAGACCGAGACAGGAGGACTTTCAGAACCGGGACTCACGGTGAGCAGAAGCCGAGACAGCAGGACTTTCTCTCCTTTCACATGAGACAGCAGTCGTTAATTGTGATCTTAATGAGAGAGCAGAAGCGGATACACGAAGACTTTCAGATACTATACTCACTGTGAGTCCGCAGAAGAGAAAAGATCCCCCTCGGCGGCTCACAGTTTCCATACATCCCGACTGTACATGAACATTAGAATTTCACCAATATTCATATAAAGGTGTTTGACATTTTACTTTCTCCTCTCCTTTCACTAGACAGTAGTTTTTCATTCTGAGTTTAGTAAGCGAGCAGAAGCCGAGACAGGAGGACTTTCATACGCGGGAATCACTGTGAGCAGAAGCCGAGACAGGAGGACTTTCATACCGGGAATCACTGTGAGCAGAAGCCGAGACAGGAGGACTTTCATACGCGGGAATCACTGTGAGTCCACAATGGGAAAATATTTCCCCTCGGTCACAGACTGTTTCCATACATTCCGACAGTTCATGAAAATTAGAATTGGACCAATATTCATATTAAAGTGGCTGAAATCTCATCTTCTCCTCTCCTTTTGCTGGAGACAGCATTTGTTAATTCTGAGCTCAATGAGCGAGCAGAAGCCGAGAAAGGAAGACTTGGAGACGCGAGACTCACTGTGAATGCACAGAAGGGAATAAGACCCCCCTCGACGGCTCACAATTTCCATACATCCCGAATGTACATGAACATGAGAATTTGACCAATATTCATATAAAGGTGTTTGAGATTTTACTTTCTCCTGTCCTTTCACTAGACAGCAGTTTTTCATTCGGCGCTTAGTGATCGAGCAGAGGCCGAGACAGGAGGACTTTCAGAACGGGACTCACTGTGAGCAGAAGCCGAGACAGGAGGACTTTCAGACGCGGGACTCACTGTGAGCAGAAGCCGAGACAGGAGGACTTTCAGACGCGGGACTCACTGTGAGCAGAAGCCGAGACAGGAGGACTTTCAGAACCGGGACTCACGGTGAGCAGAAGCCGAGACAGGAGGACTTTCAGATACTATACTCACTGTGAGTCCGCAGAAGGGAAAAGATTCCCCTCGGCGGCTCACAGTTTCCATACATCCCGACTGTACATGAACATGAGAATTTGACCAATATTCATATAAAGGTGTTTGAGATTTTACTTTCTCCTCTCCTTTCACTAGACGGGCTTTTCACACACTGGTCTGAAGTGCAGCCTCTAAAAAAAGGTCTCTCCGTTCACATGAGATAGCAGTCGTTAATTGTGATCTTAATGAGAGAGCAGAAGCGGATACACGAAGACTTTCAGATACTATACTCACTGTGAGTCCGCAGAAGGGAAAAGATCCCCCTCGGTGGCTCACAGTTTCCATACATCCCGACTGTATATGAACATTAGAATTTCACCAATATTCATATTAAAGTGGTTGAAATCCCATCTTCTCCTCTCCTTTCACTGGAGACAGCATTTGATAATTCTGAGCTTAATGAGCGAGCAGAAGCCGAGACAAGAAGACTTGCAGACGCGGGACTCGCTCTGAGTCCACAGAAGGTAATTAGATCCCCCTCGGCGGCTCACAGTGTCCATACATCCCGACTGTACATGAACATTAGAATTTCACCAATATTCATATAAAGGTGTTTGACATTTTACTTTCTCCTCTCCTTTCACTAGACAGTAGTTTTTCAATCTGAGCTTAGTGAGCGAGCAGAAGCCGAGAAAGGAAGACTTGGAGACGCGAGACTCACTGTGAATGCACAGAAGGGAATAAGACCCCCCTCGACGGCTCACAATTTCCATACATCCCGAACGTACATGAACATGAGAATTTGAACAATATTCATATAAAGGTGTTTGAGATTTTACTTTCTCCTGTCCTTTCACTAGACAGCAGTTTTTCATTCGGCGCTTAGTGAGCGAGCAGAGGCCGAGACAGGAGGACTTTCAGAACCGGGACTCACTGTGAGCAGAAGCCGAGACAGGAGGACTTTCAGACGCGGGACTCACTGTGAGTCTACAGACGGGAAAATGTTTCCCCTCGGTCACGGACTGTTTCCATACATTCCGACAGTTCATGAAAATTAGAAATGGACCAATATTCATATTAAAGTGGCTGAAATCTCATCTTCTCCTCTCCTTTTGCTGGAGACAGCATTTGTTAATTGTGAGCTTTATCAGCGACAGAAAGAAGTAAAACGCAGATGTTGACTGACTGGCCTCAGAACACATTTGCTGTCTATTTTGTTTGCCCATGAAATGAAAGTTGATAAACATTAGGAATTGAGCAGAGATACGTGTATTTTCGGGCTTTTTCACACACTGGCCTGAAATGCAGCCTCTAAAGAAGGTCTCTCCTTTCACTTGAGACAGCAGTCGTTAATTGTGATCTTAATGAGAGAGCAGAAGCGGATACACGAAGACTTTCAGATACTATACTCACTGTGAGTCCGCAGAAGGGAAAAGATCCCCCTCGGCGGCTCACAGTTTCCATACATCCCGACTGTACATGACGATGAGAATTTGACCAATATTCATATAAACTTGGTTGAGATTTTACTTTATCCTCTCGTTTCTCTAGATAGCAGTTTTTCATTCTGAGCTTAGTGAGCGAGCAGAGACCGAGACAGGAGGACTTTCAGAACCGGGACTCACGGTGAGCAGAAGCCGAGACAGGAGGACTTTCAGACGCGGGACTCACTGTGAGCAGAAGCCGAGACAGGAGGACTTTCAGACGCGGGACTCACTGTGAGTCTACAGACGGGAAAATGTTTCCCCTCGGTCACGGACTGTTTCCATACATTCCGACAGTTCATGAAAATTAGAAATGGACCAATATTCATATTAAAGTGGCTGAAATCTCATCTTCTCCTCTCCTTTTGCTGGAGACAGCATTTGTTAATTGTGAGCTTTATCAGCGACAGAAAGAAGTAAAACGCAGATGTTGACTGACTGGCCTCAGAACACATTTGCTGTCTATTTTGTTTGCCCATGAAATGAAAGTTGATAAACATTAGGAATTGAGCAGAGATACGTGTATTTTCGGGCTTTTTCACACACTGGCCTGAAATGCAGCCTCTAAAGAAGGTCTCTCCTTTCACTTGAGACAGCAGTCGTTAATTGTGATCTTAATGAGAGAGCAGAAGCGGATACACGAAGACTTTCAGATACTATACTCACTGTGAGTCCGCAGAAGGGAAAAGATCCCCCTCGGCGGCTCACAGTTTCCATACATCCCGACTGTACATGACGATGAGAATTTGACCAATATTCATATAAACTTGGTTGAGATGTTACTTTATCCTCTCGTTTCTCTAGATAGCAGTTTTTCATTCTGAGCTTAGTGAGCGAGCAGAGACCGAGACAGGAGGACTTTCAGAACCGGGACTCACGGTGAGCAGAAGCCGAGACAGCAGGACTTTCTCTCCTTTCACATGAGACAGCAGTCGTTAATTGTGATCTTAATGAGAGAGCAGAAGCGGATACACGAAGACTTTCAGATACTATACTCACTGTGAGTCCGCAGAAGAGAAAAGATCCCCCTCGGCGGCTCACAGTTTCCATACATCCCGACTGTACATGAACATTAGAATTTGACCAATATTCATATAAAGGTGTTTGACATTTTACTTTCTCCTCTCCTTTCACTAGACAGTAGTTTTTCATTCTGAGTTTAGTAAGCGAGCAGAAGCCGAGACAGGAGGACTTTCATACGCGGGAATCACTGTGAGCAGAAGCCGAGACAGGAGGACTTTCATACGCGGGAATCACTGTGAGCAGAAGCCGAGACAGGAGGACTTTCATACGCGGGAATCACTGTGAGTCCACAGACGGGAAAATATTTCCCCTCGGTCACAGACTGTTTCCATACATTCCGAGAGTTCATGAAAATTAGAATTGGACCAATATTCATATTAAAGTGGCTGAAATCTCATCTTCTCCTCTCCTTTTGCTGGAGACAGCATTTGTTAATTGTGAGCTTTATCAGCGACAGAAAGAAGTAAAACGCAGATGTTGACTGACTGGCCTCAGACAGCATTTGCTGTCTATTTTGTTTGCTCATGAAATGAAAGTTGATAAACATTAGGAATTGAGCAGCGATACGTGTATTTTCGGGCTTTTTCACACACTGGCCTGAAATGCAGCCTCTAAAGAAGGTCTCTCCTTTCACTTGAGACAGCAGTCGTTAATTGTGATCTTAATGAGAGAGCAGAAGCGGATACACGAAGACTTTCAGATACTATACTCACTGTGAGTCCGCAGAAGGGAAAAGATTCCCCTCGGCGGCTCACAGTTTCCATACATCCCGACTGTACATGAACATGAGAATTTGACCAATATTCATATAAAGGTGTTTGAGATTTTACTTTCTCCTCTCCTTTCACTAGACGGGCTTTTTACACACTGGTCTGAAGTGCAGCCTCTAAAAAAGGTCTCTCCGTTCACATGAGATAGCAGTCGTTAATTGTGATCTTAATGAGAGAGCAGAAGCGGATACACGAAGACTTTCAGATACTATACTCACTGTGAGTCCGCAGAAGGGAAAAGATCCCCCTCGGTGGCTCACAGTTTCCATACATCCCGACTGTATATGAACATTAGAATTTCACCAATATTCATATTAAAGTGGTTGAAATCCCATCTTCTCCTCTCCTTTCACTGGAGACAGCATTTGATAATTCTGAGCTTAATGAGCGAGCAGAAGCCGAGACAAGAAGACTTGCAGACGCGGGACTCGCTCTGAGTCCACAGAAGGTAATTAGATCCCCCTCGGCGGCTCACAGTGTCCATACATCCCGACTGTACATGAACATTAGAATTTCACCAATATTCATATAAAGGTGTTTGACATTTTACTTTCTCCTCTCCTTTCACTAGACAGTAGTTTTTCAATCTGAGCTTAGTGAGCGAGCAGAAGCCGAGAAAGGAGGACTTTCATACGCGGGAATCACTGTGAGCAGAAGCCGAGACAGGAGGACTTTCATACGCGGGAATCACTGTGAGTCCACAGACGGGAAAATATTTCCCCTCGGTCACAGACTGTTTCCATACATTCCGAGAGTTCATGAAAATTAGAATTGGACCAATATTCATATTAAGTGGCTGAAATCTCATCTTCTCCTCTCCTTTTGCTGGAGACAGCATTTGTTAATTGTGAGCTTTATCAGCGACAGAAAGAAGTAAAACGGAGATGTTGACTGACTGGCCTCAGACAGCATTTGCTGTCTATTTTGTTTGCTCATGAAATGAAAGTTGATAAACATTAGGAATTGAGCAGCGATACGTGTATTTTCGGGCTTTTTCACACACTGGCCTGAAATGCAGCCTCTAAAGAAGGTCTCTCCTTTCACTTGAGACAGCAGTCGTTAATTGTGATCTTAATGAGAGAGCAGAAGCGGATACACGAAGACTTTCAGATACTATACTCACTGTGAGTCCGCAGAAGAGAAAAGATCCCCCTCGGCGGCTCACAGTTTCCATACATCCCGACTGTACATGAACATTAGAATTTGACCAATATTCATATAAAGGTGTTTGACATTTTACTTTCTCCTCTCCTTTCACTAGACGGGCTTTTTACACACTGGTCTGAAGTGCAGCCTCTAAAAAAGGTCTCTCCGTTCACATGAGATAGCAGTCGTTAATTGTGATCTTAATGAGAGAGCAGAAGCGGATACACGAAGACTTTCAGATACTATACTCACTGTGAGTCCGCAGAAGGGAAAAGATCCCCCTCGGCTGCTCACAGTTTCCATACATCCCGACTGTATATGAACACTAGAATTTCACCAATATTCATATTAAAGTGGTTGAAATCCCATCTTCTCCTCTCCTTTCACTGGAGACAGCATTTGATAATTCTGAGCTTAATGAGCGAGCAGAAGCCGAGACAAGAAGACTTGCAGACGCGAGACTCGCTCTGAGTCCACAGAAGGTAATTAGATCCCCCTCGGCGGCTCACAGTGTCCATACATCCCGACTGTACATGAACATTAGAATTTGACCAATATTCATATAAAGGTGTTTGACATTTTACTTTATCCTCTCCTTTCACTAGACAGTAGTTTTTCAATCTGAGCTTAGTGAGCGAGCAGAAGCCGAGAAAGGAGGACTTTCATACGCGGGAATCACTGTGAGCAGAAGCCGAGACAGGAGGACTTTCATAAGCGGGAATCACTGTGAGCAGAAGCCGAGACAGGAGGACTTTCATACGAGGGAATGACTGTGAGTCTACAGACGGGAAAATGTTTCCCCTCGGTCACGGACTGTTTCCATACATTCCGACAGTTCATGAAAATTAGAATTGGACCAATATTCATATTAAAGTGGCTGAAATCTCATCTTCTCCTCTCCTTTTGCTGGAGACAGCATTTGTTAATTCTGAGCTCAATGAGCGAGCAGAAGCCGAGAAAGGAAGACTTGGAGACGCGAGACTCACTGTGAATGCACAGAAGGGAATAAGACCCCCCTCGACGGCTCACAATTTCCATACATCCCGAATGTACATGAACATGAGAATTTGAACAATATTCATATAAAGGTGTTTGAGATTTTACTTTCTCCTGTCCTTTCACTAGACAGCAGTTTTTCATTCGGCGCTTAGTGAGCGAGCAGAGGCCGAGACAGGAGGACTTTCAGAACCGGGACTCACTGTGAGCAGAAGCCGAGACAGGAGGACTTTCAGACGCGGGACTCACTGTGAGCAGAAGCCGAGACAGGAGGACTTTCAGACGCGGGACTCACTGTGAGCAGAAGCCGAGACAGGAGGACTTTCAGAACCGGGACTCACGGTGAGCAGAAGCCGAGACAGGAGGACTTTCAGATACTATACTCACTGTGAGTCCGCAGAAGGGAAAAGATTCCCCTCGGCGGCTCACAGTTTCCATACATCCCGACTGTACATGAACATGAGAATTTGACCAATATTCATATAAAGGTGTTTGAGATTTTACTTTCTCCTCTCCTTTCACTAGACGGGCTTTTCACACACTGGTCTGAAGTGCAGCCTCTAAAAAAGGTCTCTCCGTTCACATGAGATAGCAGTCGTTAATTGTGATCTTAATGAGAGAGCAGAAGCGGATACACGAAGACTTTCAGATACTATACTCACTGTGAGTCCGCAGAAGGGAAAAGATCCCCCTCGGTGGCTCACAGTTTCCATACATCCCGACTGTATATGAACATTAGAATTTCACCAATATTCATATTAAAGTGGTTGAAATCCCATCTTCTCCTCTCCTTTCACTGGAGACAGCATTTGATAATTCTGAGCTCAATGAGCGAGCAGAAGCCGAGAAAGGAAGACTTGGAGACGCGAGACTCACTGTGAATGCACAGAAGGGAATAAGACCCCCTCGACGGCTCACAATTTCCATACATCCCGAATGTACATGAACATGAGAATTTGAACAATATTCATATAAAGGTGTTTGAGATTTTACTTTCTCCTGTCCTTTCACTAGACAGCAGTTTTTCATTCGGCGCTTAGTGAGCGAGCAGAGGCCGAGACAGGAGGACTTTCAGAACCGGGACTCACTGTGAGCAGAAGCCGAGACAGGAGGACTTTCAGACGCGGGACTCACTGTGAGTCTACAGACGGGAAAATGTTTCCCCTCGGTCACGGACTGTTTCCATACATTCCGACAGTTCATGAAAATTAGAAATGGACCAATATTCATATTAAAGTGGCTGAAATCTCATCTTCTCCTCTCCTTTTGCTGGAGACAGCATTTGTTAATTGTGAGCTTTATCAGCGACAGAAAGAAGTAAAACGCAGATGTTGACTGACTGGCCTCAGAACACATTTGCTGTCTATTTTGTTTGCCCATGAAATGAAAGTTGATAAACATTAGGAATTGAGCAGAGATACGTGTATTTTCGGGCTTTTTCACACACTGGCCTGAAATGCAGCCTCTAAAGAAGGTCTCTCCTTTCACTTGAGACAGCAGTCGTTAATTGTGATCTTAATGAGAGAGCAGAAGCGGATACACGAAGACTTTCAGATACTATACTCACTGTGAGTCCGCAGAAGGGAAAAGATCCCCCTCGGCGGCTCACAGTTTCCATACATCCCGACTGTACATGACGATGAGAATTTGACCAATATTCATATAAACTTGGTTGAGATTTTACTTTATCCTCTCGTTTCTCTAGATAGCAGTTTTTCATTCTGAGCTTAGTGAGCGAGCAGAGACCGAGACAGGAGGACTTTCAGAACCGGGACTCACGGTGAGCAGAAGCCGAGACAGGAGGACTTTCAGACGCGGGACTCACTGTGAGCAGAAGCCGAGACAGGAGGACTTTCAGACGCGGGACTCACTGTGAGTCTACAGACGGGAAAATGTTTCCCCTCGGTCACGGACTGTTTCCATACATTCCGACAGTTCATGAAAATTAGAAATGGACCAATATTCATATTAAAGTGGCTGAAATCTCATCTTCTCCTCTCCTTTTGCTGGAGACAGCATTTGTTAATTGTGAGCTTTATCAGCGACAGAAAGAAGTAAAACGCAGATGTTGACTGACTGGCCTCAGAACACATTTGCTGTCTATTTTGTTTGCCCATGAAATGAAAGTTGATAAACATTAGGAATTGAGCAGAGATACGTGTATTTTCGGGCTTTTTCACACACTGGCCTGAAATGCAGCCTCTAAAGAAGGTCTCTCCTTTCACTTGAGACAGCAGTCGTTAATTGTGATCTTAATGAGAGAGCAGAAGCGGATACACGAAGACTTTCAGATACTATACTCACTGTGAGTCCGCAGAAGGGAAAAGATCCCCCTCGGCGGCTCACAGTTTCCATACATCCCGACTGTACATGACGATGAGAATTTGACCAATATTCATATAAACTTGGTTGAGATGTTACTTTATCCTCTCGTTTCTCTAGATAGCAGTTTTTCATTCTGAGCTTAGTGAGCGAGCAGAGACCGAGACAGGAGGACTTTCAGAACCGGGACTCACGGTGAGCAGAAGCCGAGACAGCAGGACTTTCTCTCCTTTCACATGAGACAGCAGTCGTTAATTGTGATCTTAATGAGAGAGCAGAAGCGGATACACGAAGACTTTCAGATACTATACTCACTGTGAGTCCGCAGAAGAGAAAAGATCCCCCTCGGCGGCTCACAGTTTCCATACATCCCGACTGTACATGAACATTAGAATTTGACCAATATTCATATAAAGGTGTTTGACATTTTACTTTCTCCTCTCCTTTCACTAGACAGTAGTTTTTCATTCTGAGTTTAGTAAGCGAGCAGAAGCCGAGACAGGAGGACTTTCATACGCGGGAATCACTGTGAGCAGAAGCCGAGACAGGAGGACTTTCATACGCGGGAATCACTGTGAGCAGAAGCCGAGACAGGAGGACTTTCATACGCGGGAATCACTGTGAGTCCACAGACGGGAAAATATTTCCCCTCGGTCACAGACTGTTTCCATACATTCCGAGAGTTCATGAAAATTAGAATTGGACCAATATTCATATTAAAGTGGCTGAAATCTCATCTTCTCCTCTCCTTTTGCTGGAGACAGCATTTGTTAATTGTGAGCTTTATCAGCGACAGAAAGAAGTAAAACGGCAGATGTTGACTGACTGGCCTCAGACAGCATTTGCTGTCTATTTTGTTTGCTCATGAAATGAAAGTTGATAAACATTAGGAATTGAGCAGCGATACGTGTATTTTCGGGCTTTTTCACACACTGGCCTGAAATGCAGCCTCTAAAGAAGGTCTCTCCTTTCACTTGAGACAGCAGTCGTTAATTGTGATCTTAATGAGAGAGCAGAAGCGGATACACGAAGACTTTCAGATACTATACTCACTGTGAGTCCGCAGAAGGGAAAAGATTCCCCTCGGCGGCTCACAGTTTCCATACATCCCGACTGTACATGAACATGAGAATTTGACCAATATTCATATAAAGGTGTTTGAGATTTTACTTTCTCCTCTCCTTTCACTAGACGGGCTTTTTACACACTGGTCTGAAGTGCAGCCTCTAAAAAAGGTCTCTCCGTTCACATGAGATAGCAGTCGTTAATTGTGATCTTAATGAGAGAGCAGAAGCGGATACACGAAGACTTTCAGATACTATACTCACTGTGAGTCCGCAGAAGGGAAAAGATCCCCCTCGGTGGCTCACAGTTTCCATACATCCCGACTGTATATGAACACTAGAATTTCACCAATATTCATATTAAAGTGGTTGAAATCCCATCTTCTCCTCTCCTTTCACTGGAGACAGCATTTGATAATTCTGAGCTTAATGAGCGAGCAGAAGCCGAGACAAGAAGACTTGCAGACGCGGGACTCGCTCTGAGTCCACAGAAGGTAATTAGATCCCCCTCGGCGGCTCACAGTGTCCATACATCCCGACTGTACATGAACATTAGAATTTGACCAATATTCATATAAAGGTGTTTGACATTTTACTTTATCCTCTCCTTTCACTAGACAGTAGTTTTTCAATCTGAGCTTAGTGAGCGAGCAGAAGCCGAGAAAGGAGGACTTTCATACGCGGGAATCACTGTGAGCAGAAGCCGAGACAGGAGGACTTTCATAAGCGGGAATCACTGTGAGCAGAAGCCGAGACAGGAGGACTTTCATACGAGGGAATGACTGTGAGTCTACAGACGGGAAAATGTTTCCCCTCGGTCACGGACTGTTTCCATACATTCCGACAGTTCATGAAAATTAGAATTGGACCAATATTCATATTAAAGTGGCTGAAATCTCATCTTCTCCTCTCCTTTTGCTGGAGACAGCATTTGTTAATTCTGAGCTCAATGAGCGAGCAGAAGCCGAGAAAGGAAGACTTGGAGACGCGAGACTCACTGTGAATGCACAGAAGGGAATAAGACCCCCCTCGACGGCTCACAATTTCCATACATCCCGAATGTACATGAACATGAGAATTTGAACAATATTCATATAAAGGTGTTTGAGATTTTACTTTCTCCTGTCCTTTCACTAGACAGCAGTTTTTCATTCGGCGCTTAGTGAGCGAGCAGAGGCCGAGACAGGAGGACTTTCAGAACCGGGACTCACTGTGAGCAGAAGCCGAGACAGGAGGACTTTCAGACGCGGGACTCACTGTGAGCAGAAGCCGAGACAGGAGGACTTTCATACGCGGGACTCACTGTGAGTCTACAGACGGGAAAATGTTTCCCCTCGGTCACGGACTGTTTCCATACATTCCGACAGTTCATGAAAATTAGAAATGGACCAATATTCATATTAAAGTGGCTGAAATCTCATCTTCTCCTCTCCTTTTGCTGGAGACAGCATTTGTTAATTGTGAGCTTTATCAGCGACAGAAAGAAGTAAAACGCAGATGTTGACTGACTGGCCTCAGAACACATTTGCTGTCTATTTTGTTTGCCCATGAAATGAAAGTTGATAAACATTAGGAATTGAGCAGAGATACGTGTATTTTCGGGCTTTTTCACACACTGGCCTGAAATGCAGCCTCTAAAGAAGGTCTCTCCTTTCACTTGAGACAGCAGTCGTTAATTGTGATCTTAATGAGAGAGCAGAAGCGGATACACGAAGACTTTCAGATACTATACTCACTGTGAGTCCGCAGAAGGGAAAAGATCCCCCTCGGCGGCTCACAGTTTCCATACATCCCGACTGTACATGACGATGAGAATTTGACCAATATTCATATAAACTTGGTTGAGATGTTACTTTATCCTCTCGTTTCTCTAGATAGCAGTTTTTCATTCTGAGCTTAGTGAGCGAGCAGAGACCGAGACAGGAGGACTTTCAGAACCGGGACTCACGGTGAGCAGAAGCCGAGACAGCAGGACTTTCTCTCCTTTCACATGAGACAGCAGTCGTTAATTGTGATCTTAATGAGAGAGCAGAAGCGGATACACGAAGACTTTCAGATACTATACTCACTGTGAGTCCGCAGAAGAGAAAAGATCCCCCTCGGCGGCTCACAGTTTCCATACATCCCGACTGTACATGAACATTAGAATTTGACCAATATTCATATAAAGGTGTTTGACATTTTACTTTCTCCTCTCCTTTCACTAGACAGTAGTTTTTCATTCTGAGTTTAGTAAGCGAGCAGAAGCCGAGACAGGAGGACTTTCATACGCGGGAATCACTGTGAGCAGAAGCCGAGACAGGAGGACTTTCATACGCGGGAATCACTGTGAGCAGAAGCCGAGACAGGAGGACTTTCATACGCGGGAATCACTGTGAGTCCACAGACGGGAAAATATTTCCCCTCGGTCACAGACTGTTTCCATACATTCCGAGAGTTCATGAAAATTAGAATTGGACCAATATTCATATTAAAGTGGCTGAAATCTCATCTTCTCCTCTCCTTTTGCTGGAGACAGCATTTGTTAATTGTGAGCTTTATCAGCGACAGAAAGAAGTAAAACGGAGATGTTGACTGACTGGCCTCAGACAGCATTTGCTGTCTATTTTGTTTGCTCATGAAATGAAAGTTGATAAACATTAGGAATTGAGCAGCGATACGTGTATTTTCGGGCTTTTTCACACACTGGCCTGAAATGCAGCCTCTAAAGAAGGTCTCTCCTTTCACTTGAGACAGCAGTCGTTAATTGTGATCTTAATGAGAGAGCAGAAGCGGATACACGAAGACTTTCAGATACTATACTCACTGTGAGTCCGCAGAAGGGAAAAGATTCCCCTCGGCGGCTCACAGTTTCCATACATCCCGACTGTACATGAACATGAGAATTTGACCAATATTCATATAAAGGTGTTTGAGATTTTACTTTCTCCTCTCCTTTCACTAGACGGGCTTTTTACACACTGGTCTGAAGTGCAGCCTCTAAAAAAGGTCTCTCCGTTCACATGAGATAGCAGTCGTTAATTGTGATCTTAATGAGAGAGCAGAAGCGGATACACGAAGACTTTCAGATACTATACTCACTGTGAGTCCGCAGAAGGGAAAAGATCCCCCTCGGTGGCTCACAGTTTCCATACATCCCGACTGTATATGAACACTAGAATTTCACCAATATTCATATTAAAGTGGTTGAAATCCCATCTTCTCCTCTCCTTTCACTGGAGACAGCATTTGATAATTCTGAGCTTAATGAGCGAGCAGAAGCCGAGACAAGAAGACTTGCAGACGCGGGACTCGCTCTGAGTCCACAGAAGGTAATTAGATCCCCCTCGGCGGCTCACAGTGTCCATACATCCCGACTGTACATGAACATTAGAATTTGACCAATATTCATATAAAGGTGTTTGACATTTTACTTTATCCTCTCCTTTCACTAGACAGTAGTTTTTCAATCTGAGCTTAGTGAGCGAGCAGAAGCCGAGAAAGGAGGACTTTCATACGCGGGAATCACTGTGAGCAGAAGCCGAGACAGGAGGACTTTCATAAGCGGGAATCACTGTGAGCAGAAGCCGAGACAGGAGGACTTTCATACGAGGGAATGACTGTGAGTCTACAGACGGGAAAATGTTTCCCCTCGGTCACGGACTGTTTCCATACATTCCGACAGTTCATGAAAATTAGAATTGGACCAATATTCATATTAAAGTGGCTGAAATCTCATCTTCTCCTCTCCTTTTGCTGGAGACAGCATTTGTTAATTCTGAGCTCAATGAGCGAGCAGAAGCCGAGAAAGGAAGACTTGGAGACGCGAGACTCACTGTGAATGCACAGAAGGGAATAAGACCCCCCTCGACGGCTCACAATTTCCATACATCCCGAATGTACATGAACATGAGAATTTGAACAATATTCATATAAAGGTGTTTGAGATTTTACTTTCTCCTGTCCTTTCACTAGACAGCAGTTTTTCATTCGGCGCTTAGTGAGCGAGCAGAGGCCGAGACAGGAGGACTTTCAGAACCGGGACTCACTGTGAGCAGAAGCCGAGACAGGAGGACTTTCAGACGCGGGACTCACTGTGAGCAGAAGCCGAGACAGGAGGACTTTCATACGCGGGACTCACTGTGAGTCTACAGACGGGAAAATGTTTCCCCTCGGTCACGGACTGTTTCCATACATTCCGACAGTTCATGAAAATTAGAAATGGACCAATATTCATATTAAAGTGGCTGAAATCTCATCTTCTCCTCTCCTTTTGCTGGAGACAGCATTTGTTAATTGTGAGCTTTATCAGCGACAGAAAGAAGTAAAACGCAGATGTTGACTGACTGGCCTCAGAACACATTTGCTGTCTATTTTGTTTGCCCATGAAATGAAAGTTGATAAACATTAGGAATTGAGCAGAGATACGTGTATTTTCGGGCTTTTTCACACACTGGCCTGAAATGCAGCCTCTAAAGAAGGTCTCTCCTTTCACTTGAGACAGCAGTCGTTAATTGTGATCTTAATGAGAGAGCAGAAGCGGATACACGAAGACTTTCAGATACTATACTCACTGTGAGTCCGCAGAAGGGAAAAGATCCCCCTCGGCGGCTCACAGTTTCCATACATCCCGACTGTACATGACGATGAGAATTTGACCAATATTCATATAAACTTGGTTGAGATGTTACTTTATCCTCTCGTTTCTCTAGATAGCAGTTTTTCATTCTGAGCTTAGTGAGCGAGCAGAGACCGAGACAGGAGGACTTTCAGAACCGGGACTCACGGTGAGCAGAAGCCGAGACAGCAGGACTTTCTCTCCTTTCACATGAGACAGCAGTCGTTAATTGTGATCTTAATGAGAGAGCAGAAGCGGATACACGAAGACTTTCAGATACTATACTCACTGTGAGTCCGCAGAAGAGAAAAGATCCCCCTCGGCGGCTCACAGTTTCCATACATCCCGACTGTACATGAACATTAGAATTTGACCAATATTCATATAAAGGTGTTTGACATTTTACTTTCTCCTCTCCTTTCACTAGACAGTAGTTTTTCATTCTGAGTTTAGTAAGCGAGCAGAAGCCGAGACAGGAGGACTTTCATACGCGGGAATCACTGTGAGCAGAAGCCGAGACAGGAGGACTTTCATACGCGGGAATCACTGTGAGCAGAAGCCGAGACAGGAGGACTTTCATACGCGGGAATCACTGTGAGTCCACAGACGGGAAAATATTTCCCCTCGGTCACAGACTGTTTCCATACATTCCGAGAGTTCATGAAAATTAGAATTGGACCAATATTCATATTAAAGTGGCTGAAATCTCATCTTCTCCTCTCCTTTTGCTGGAGACAGCATTTGTTAATTGTGAGCTTTATCAGCGACAGAAAGAAGTAAAACGGAGATGTTGACTGACTGGCCTCAGACAGCATTTGCTGTCTATTTTGTTTGCTCATGAAATGAAAGTTGATAAACATTAGGAATTGAGCAGCGATACGTGTATTTTCGGGCTTTTTCACACACTGGCCTGAAATGCAGCCTCTAAAGAAGGTCTCTCCTTTCACTTGAGACAGCAGTCGTTAATTGTGATCTTAATGAGAGAGCAGAAGCGGATACACGAAGACTTTCAGATACTATACTCACTGTGAGTCCGCAGAAGGGAAAAGATTCCCCTCGGCGGCTCACAGTTTCCATACATCCCGACTGTACATGAACATGAGAATTTGACCAATATTCATATAAAGGTGTTTGAGATTTTACTTTCTCCTCTCCTTTCACTAGACGGGCTTTTTACACACTGGTCTGAAGTGCAGCCTCTAAAAAAGGTCTCTCCGTTCACATGAGATAGCAGTCGTTAATTGTGATCTTAATGAGAGAGCAGAAGCGGATACACGAAGACTTTCAGATACTATACTCACTGTGAGTCCGCAGAAGGGAAAAGATCCCCCTCGGTGGCTCACAGTTTCCATACATCCCGACTGTATATGAACACTAGAATTTCACCAATATTCATATTAAAGTGGTTGAAATCCCATCTTCTCCTCTCCTTTCACTGGAGACAGCATTTGATAATTCTGAGCTTAATGAGCGAGCAGAAGCCGAGACAAGAAGACTTGCAGACGCGGGACTCGCTCTGAGTCCACAGAAGGTAATTAGATCCCCCTCGGCGGCTCACAGTGTCCATACATCCCGACTGTACATGAACATTAGAATTTGACCAATATTCATATAAAGGTGTTTGACATTTTACTTTCTCCTCTCCTTTCACTAGACAGTAGTTTTTCATTCTGAGCTTGAGTAAGCGAGCAGAAGCCGAGACAGGAGGACTTTCATACGCGGGAATCACTGTGAGCAGAAGCCGAGACAGGAGGACTTTCATACGCGGGAATCACTGTGAGCAGAAGCCGAGACAGGAGGACTTTCATACGAGGGAATGACTGTGAGTCTACAGACGGGAAAATGTTTCCCCTCGGTCACGGACTGTTTCCATACATTCCGACAGTTCATGAAAATTAGAATTGGACCAATATTCATATTAAAGTGGCTGAAATCTCATCTTCTCCTCTCCTTTTGCTGGAGACAGCATTTGTTAATTCTGAGCTCAATGAGCGAGCAGAAGCCGAGAAAGGAAGACTTGGAGACGCGAGACTCACTGTGAATGCACAGAAGGGAATAAGACCCCCCTCGACGGCTCACAATTTCCATACATCCCGAATGTACATGAACATGAGAATTTGAACAATATTCATATAAAGGTGTTTGAGATTTTACTTTCTCCTGTCCTTTCACTAGACAGCAGTTTTTCATTCGGCGCTTAGTGAGCGAGCAGAGGCCGAGACAGGAGGACTTTCAGAACCGGGACTCACTGTGAGCAGAAGCCGAGACAGGAGGACTTTCAGACGCGGGACTCACTGTGAGCAGAAGCCGAGACAGGAGGACTTTCATACGCGGGACTCACTGTGAGTCTACAGACGGGAAAATGTTTCCCCTCGGTCACGGACTGTTTCCATACATTCCGACAGTTCATGAAAATTAGAAATGGACCAATATTCATATTAAAGTGGCTGAAATCTCATCTTCTCCTCTCCTTTTGCTGGAGACAGCATTTGTTAATTGTGAGCTTTATCAGCGACAGAAAGAAGTAAAACGCAGATGTTGACTGACTGGCCTCAGAACACATTTGCTGTCTATTTTGTTTGCCCATGAAATGAAAGTTGATAAACATTAGGAATTGAGCAGAGATACGTGTATTTTCGGGCTTTTTCACACACTGGCCTGAAATGCAGCCTCTAAAGAAGGTCTCTCCTTTCACTTGAGACAGCAGTCGTTAATTGTGATCTTAATGAGAGAGCAGAAGCGGATACACGAAGACTTTCAGATACTATACTCACTGTGAGTCCGCAGAAGGGAAAAGATCCCCCTCGGCGGCTCACAGTTTCCATACATCCCGACTGTACATGACGATGAGAATTTGACCAATATTCATATAAACTTGGTTGAGATTTTACTTTATCCTCTCGTTTCTCTAGATAGCAGTTTTTCATTCTGAGCTTAGTGAGCGAGCAGAGACCGAGACAGGAGGACTTTCAGAACCGGGACTCACGGTGAGCAGAAGGCGAGACAGCAGGACTTTCTCTCCTTTCACATGAGACAGCAGTCGTTAATTGTGATCTTAATGAGAGAGCAGAAGCGGATACACGAAGACTTTCAGATACTATACTCACTGTGAGTCCGCAGAAGGGAAAAGATCCCCCTCGGCGGCTCACAGTTTCCATACATCCCGACTGTACATGAACATTAGAATTTGACCAATATTCATATAAAGGTGTTTGACATTTTACTTTCTCCTCTCCTTTCACTAGACAGTAGTTTTTCATTCTGAGTTGAGTAAGCGAGCAGAAGCCGAGACAGGAGGACTTTCATACGCGGGAATCACTGTGAGCAGAAGCCGAGACAGGAGGACTTTCATACGCGGGAATCACTGTGAGCAGAAGCCGAGACAGGAGGACTTTCATACGCGGGAATCACTGTGAGTCCACAGACGGGAAAATATTTCCCCTCGGTCACAGACTGTTTCCATACATTCCGACAGTTCATGAAAATTAGAATTGGACCAATATTCATATTAAAGTGGCTGAAATCTCATCTTCTCCTCTCCTTTTGCTGGAGACAGCATTTGTTAATTGTGAGCTTTATCAGCGACAGAAAGAAGTAAAACGCAGATGTTGACTGACTGGCCTCAGACAGCATTTGCTGTCTATTTTGTTTGCTCATGAAATGAAAGTTGATAAACATTAGGAATTGAGCAGAGATACGTGTATTTTCGGGCTTTTCACACACTGGCCTGAAATGCAGCCTCTAAAGAAGGTCTCTCCTTTCACTTGAGACAGCAGTCGTTAATTGTGATCTTAATGAGAGAGCAGAAGCGGATACACGAAGACTTTCAGATACTATACTCACTGTGAGTCCGCAGAAGGGAAAAGATTCCCCTCGGCGGCTCACAGTTTCCATACATCCCGACTGTACATGAACATGAGAATTTGACGAATATTCATATAAAGGTGTTTGAGATTTTACTTTCTCCTCTCCTTTCACTAGACGGGCTTTTTCACACACTGGTCTGAAGTGCAGCCTCTAAAAAAGGTCTCTCCGTTCACATGAGATAGCAGTCGTTAATTGTGATCTTAATGAGAGAGCAGAAGCGGATACACGAAGACTTTCAGATACTATACTCACTGTGAGTCCGCAGAAGGGAAAAGATCCCCCTCGGTGGCTCACAGTTTCCATACATCCCGACTGTATATGAACATTAGAATTTCACCAATATTCATATTAAAGTGGTTGAAATCCCATCTTCTCCTCTCCTTTCACTGGAGACAGCATTTGATAATTCTGAGCTTAATGAGCGAGCAGAAGCCGAGACAAGAAGACTTGCAGACGCGGGACTCGCTCTGAGTCCACAGAAGGTAATTAGATCCCCCTCGGCGGCTCACAGTGTCCATACATCCCGACTGTACATGAACATTAGAATTTCACCAATATTCATATAAAGGTGTTTGACATTTTACTTTCTCCTCTCCTTTCACTAGACAGTAGTTTTTCAATCTGAGCTTAGTGAGCGAGCAGAAGCCGAGAAAGGAGGACTTTCATACGCGGGAATCACTGTGAGCAGAAGCCGAGACAGGAGGACTTTCAGACGCGGGACTCACTGTGAGCAGAAGCCGAGACAGGAGGACTTTCATACGCGGGACTCACTGTGAGCAGAAGCCGAGACAGGAGGACTTTCATACCAGGGAATCACTGTGAGTCTACAGACGGGAAAATGTTTCCCCTCGGTCACGGACTGTTTCCATACATTCCGAGAGTTCATGAAAATTAGAATTGGACCAATATTCATATTAAAGTGGCTGAAATCTCATCTTCTCCTCTCCTTTTGCTGGAGACAGCATTTGGTAATTGTGAGCTTTATCAGCGACAGAAAGAAGTAAAACGCAGATGTTGACTGACTGGCCTCAGAACACATTTGCTGTCTATTTTGTTTGCCCATGAAATGAAAGTTGATAAACATTAGGAATTGAGCAGAGATACGTGTATTTTCGGGCTTTTTCACACACTGGCCTGAAATGCAGCCTCTAAAGAAGGTCTCTCCTTTCACTTGAGACAGCAGTCGTTAATTGTGATCTTAATGAGAGAGCAGAAGCGGATACACGAAGACTTTCAGATACTATACTCACTGTGAGTCCGCAGAAGGGAAAAGATCCCCCTCGGCGGCTCACAGTTTCCATACATCCCGACTGTACATGACGATGAGAATTTGACCAATATTCATATAAACTTGGTTGAGATGTTACTTTATCCTCTCGTTTCTCTAGATAGCAGTTTTTCATTCTGAGCTTAGTGAGCGAGCAGAGACCGAGACAGGAGGACTTTCAGAACCGGGACTCACGGTGAGCAGAAGCCGAGACAGCAGGACTTTCTCTCCTTTCACATGAGACAGCAGTCGTTAATTGTGATCTTAATGAGAGAGCAGAAGCGGATACACGAAGACTTTCAGATACTATACTCACTGTGAGTCCGCAGAAGAGAAAAGATCCCCCTCGGCGGCTCACAGTTTCCATACATCCCGACTGTACATGAACATTAGAATTTGACCAATATTCATATAAAGGTGTTTGACATTTTACTTTCTCCTCTCCTTTCACTAGACAGTAGTTTTTCATTCTGAGTTTAGTAAGCGAGCAGAAGCCGAGACAGGAGGACTTTCATACGCGGGAATCACTGTGAGCAGAAGCCGAGACAGGAGGACTTTCATACGCGGGAATCACTGTGAGCAGAAGCCGAGACAGGAGGACTTTCATACGCGGGAATCACTGTGAGTCCACAGACGGGAAAATATTTCCCCTCGGTCACAGACTGTTTCCATACATTCCGAGAGTTCATGAAAATTAGAATTGGACCAATATTCATATTAAAGTGGCTGAAATCTCATCTTCTCCTCTCCTTTTGCTGGAGACAGCATTTGTTAATTGTGAGCTTTATCAGCGACAGAAAGAAGTAAAACGGAGATGTTGACTGACTGGCCTCAGACAGCATTTGCTGTCTATTTTGTTTGCTCATGAAATGAAAGTTGATAAACATTAGGAATTGAGCAGCGATACGTGTATTTTCGGGCTTTTTCACACACTGGCCTGAAATGCAGCCTCTAAAGAAGGTCTCTCCTTTCACTTGAGACAGCAGTCGTTAATTGTGATCTTAATGAGAGAGCAGAAGCGGATACACGAAGACTTTCAGATACTATACTCACTGTGAGTCCGCAGAAGGGAAAAGATTCCCCTCGGCGGCTCACAGTTTCCATACATCCCGACTGTACATGAACATGAGAATTTGACCAATATTCATATAAAGGTGTTTGAGATTTTACTTTCTCCTCTCCTTTCACTAGACGGGCTTTTTACACACTGGTCTGAAGTGCAGCCTCTAAAAAAGGTCTCTCCGTTCACATGAGATAGCAGTCGTTAATTGTGATCTTAATGAGAGAGCAGAAGCGGATACACGAAGACTTTCAGATACTATACTCACTGTGAGTCCGCAGAAGGGAAAAGATCCCCCTCGGTGGCTCACAGTTTCCATACATCCCGACTGTATATGAACACTAGAATTTCACCAATATTCATATTAAAGTGGTTGAAATCCCATCTTCTCCTCTCCTTTCACTGGAGACAGCATTTGATAATTCTGAGCTTAATGAGCGAGCAGAAGCCGAGACAAGAAGACTTGCAGACGCGGGACTCGCTCTGAGTCCACAGAAGGTAATTAGATCCCCCTCGGCGGCTCACAGTGTCCATACATCCCGACTGTACATGAACATTAGAATTTGACCAATATTCATATAAAGGTGTTTGACATTTTACTTTATCCTCTCCTTTCACTAGACAGTAGTTTTTCAATCTGAGCTTAGTGAGCGAGCAGAAGCCGAGAAAGGAGGACTTTCATACGCGGGAATCACTGTGAGCAGAAGCCGAGACAGGAGGACTTTCATAAGCGGGAATCACTGTGAGCAGAAGCCGAGACAGGAGGACTTTCATACGGAGGGAATGACTGTGAGTCTACAGACGGGAAAATGTTTCCCCTCGGTCACGGACTGTTTCCATACATTCCGACAGTTCATGAAAATTAGAATTGGACCAATATTCATATTAAAGTGGCTGAAATCTCATCTTCTCCTCTCCTTTTGCTGGAGACAGCATTTGTTAATTCTGAGCTCAATGAGCGAGCAGAAGCCGAGAAAGGAAGACTTGGAGACGCGAGACTCACTGTGAATGCACAGAAGGGAATAAGACCCCCTCGACGGCTCACAATTTCCATACATCCGAATGTACATGAACATGAGAATTTGAACAATATTCATATAAAGGTGTTTGAGATTTTACTTTCTCCTGTCCTTTCACTAGACAGCAGTTTTTCATTCGGCGCTTAGTGAGCGAGCAGAGGCCGAGACAGGAGGACTTTCAGAACCGGGACTCACTGTGAGCAGAAGCCGAGACAGGAGGACTTTCAGGACGCGGGACTCACTGTGAGCAGAAGCCGAGACAGGAGGACTTTCATACGCGGGACTCACTGTGAGTCTACAGACGGGAAAATGTTTCCCTCGGTCACGGACTGTTTCCATACATTCCGACAGTTCATGAAATTAGAAATGGACCAATATTCATATTAAAGTGGCTGAAATCTCATCTTCTCCTCTCCTTTTGCTGGAGACAGCATTTGTTATTGTGAGCTTTATCAGCGACAGAAAGAAGTAAAACGCAGATGTTGACTGACTGGCCTCAGAACACATTTGCTGTCTATTTTGTTTTGCCCATGAAATGAAGTTGATAAACATTAGGAATTGAGCAGAGATACGTGTATTTTCGGGCTTTTTCCACACTGGCCTGAAATGCAGCTCTAAAGAAGGTCTCTCCTTTCACTTGAGACAGCAGTCGTTAATTGTGATCTTAATGAAGAGCAGAAGCGGATACCACGAAGACTTTCAGATACTATACTCACTGTGAGTCCGCGAAGGGAAAAGATCCCCCTCGGCGGCTCACAGTTTCCATAATCCCGACTGTACATGACGATGAGAATTTGACCAATATTCATATAAACTTGGTTGAGATGTTACTTTATCCTCTCGTTTCTCTAGATAGCAGTTTTTCATTCTGAGCTTAGTGAAGCGAGCAGAGACCGAGACAGGAGGACTTTCAGAACCGGGACTCACGGTGAGCAGAAGCCGAGACAGCAGGATTTCTCTCCTTTCACATGAGAACTAGCAGTCGTTATTGTGATCTTAATGAGAGGCAGAAGCGGATACACGAAGACTTTCAGATACTATACTCACTGTGAGTCCGCAGAAGAGAAAAGATCCCCCTCGGCGGCTCACAGTTTCCATACATCCCGACTGTACATGAACATTAGAATTTGACCAATATTCATATAAAGGTGTTTGACATTTTACTTTCTCCTCTCCTTTCACTAGACAGTAGTTTTCATTCTGAGTTTAGTAAGCGAGCAGAAGCCGAGACAGGAGGACTTTCATACGCGGGAATCACTGTGAGCAGAAGCCGAGACAGGAGGACTTTCATACGCGGGAATCACTGTGAGCAGAAGCCGAGACAGGAGGACTTTCATACGCGGGAATCACTGTGAGTCCACAGACGGGAAAATATTTTCCCTCGGTCACAGACTGTTTCCATACATTCCGACAGTTCATGAAAATTAGAATTGGACCAATATTCATATTAAAGTGGCTGAAATCTCATCTTCTCCTCTCCTTTTGCTGGAGACAGCATTTGTTAATTGTGAGCTTTATCAGCGACAGAAAGAAGTAAAAACGGAGATGTTGACTGACTGGCCTCAGACAGCATTTGCTGTCTATTTTGTTTGCTCATGAAATGAAAGTTGATAAACATTAGGAATTGAGCAGCGATACGTGTATTTTCGGGCTTTTTCACACACTGGCCTGAAATGCAGCCTCTAAAGAAGGTCTCTCCTTTCACTTGAGACAGCAGTCGTTAATTGTGATCTTAATGAGAGAGCAGAAGCGGATACACGAAGACTTTCAGATACTATACTCACTGTGAGTCCGCAGAAGGGAAAAGATTCCCCTCGGCGGCTCACAGTTTCCATACATCCCGACTGTACATGAACATGAGAATTTGACCAATATTCATATAAAGGTGTTTGAGATTTTACTTTCTCCTCTCCTTTCACTAGACGGGCTTTTTACACACTGGTCTGAAGTGCAGCCTCTAAAAAAGGTCTCTCCGTTCACATGAGATAGCAGTCGTTAATTGTGATCTTAATGAGAGAGCAGAAGCGGATACACGAAGACTTTCAGATACTATACTCACTGTGAGTCCGCAGAAGGGAAAAGATCCCCTCGGTGGCTCACAGTTTCCATACATCCCGACTGTATATGAACACTAGAATTTCACCAATATTCATATTAAAGTGGTTGAAATCCCATCTTCTCCTCTCCTTTCACTGGAGACAGCATTTGATAATTCTGAGCTTAATGAGCGAGCAGAAGCCGAGACAAGAAGACTTGCAGACGCGGGACTCGCTCTGAGTCCACAGAAGGTAATTAGATCCCCCTCGGCGGCTCACAGTGTCCATACATCCCCGACTGTACATGAACATTAGAATTTGACCAATATTCATATAAAGGTGTTTGACATTTTACTTTCTCCTCTCCTTTCACTAGACAGTAGTTTTTCA
>NW_026115563.1:0-32283 GCF_001640805.2 Lates calcarifer | reverse complement strand
CAATGTGACATTTCAGTTTTCCCTTTTTTTTGCAATTTGCAACAGTTTCTGAAATTGTTTTTTGGCTTTATGGGATATTGATTGTAGATTGATGAGAGAAAAAATTAATTTGAATGATGTGAGTAAAAGGCTGCAACATAACAAAATATGAAAAACGTGGTCTGAATACTTTCTGAATGCACTGTGACTGCACTTTTAACCTTACAGTGTTTCAAATAAATGTCAATTATCAGCCCTTATCACGTGAGGTGAAACACACAAATGTCTTTACAGTTGAATGACAGCAACACATCTTATCTGATTGCAAACACCTGAGCAGAACTTGGATGGCAACACAGGATGCCAGCAGACAGTTATGGTCTACGACATGAGAAACTGGAATTACTGCCTCCAGAAACCAGTCAAGTTGTAGGAAAGATCGTCATAATCTGCCCTTCTGAGGATAAAAAAACTTTTAGCAGGTACACAAATGATTGGTCAATGCAAATACATTCCATAACAACAGTATGGCTCACACACATTTTGCGAGCATTTCAGAGTTTTCCCACTCTGAGTCATATACAAATCACATTCAAATACAAAGTAAGGCCCTCATGGGCATTAAAGAAGATATGCATTGCACTGGACTTTTAAATGTTAGGAAATACTGTCAAAGTAGATTTTCAATAAAATGCTGCTTTCAGATTACAGAGAGAGAAACATCAGACATTATATTTACATTATTATTAGCTCACACCATCAGATTTGCAAGCTCCTCAGTTATTGAACCTTGAATTCAAATATAGCAGCGAATAAAAAAATTTCAACAGAAATTTAATCAAAAATATAAAATTTTAAAGACCTAGACACTGGTTACAAATATTACAAATATACTGTACTGTTACAGATGATTTTCATGTGAATATTAAAATAGTTTTCACTTACAGACGCATTGGGAGGTGATGAGATGTTGAGTGCTATATGTGTTATACAGACCTGAGATCAGTGGAAATCAAACCTCCACCCTCTTACATTAAAACCACAGAGACTACATGGCTTGATTTTCCTGGTAAAGGTCCCTGAGGCAGACACACACTTCTGGGATCCCATTACCCCATCCCTCCACTATGTTACTATATACAGTGACTTCTTCTATGATGCTGTGCTAGTACACCTGACTCTAAATTGCTGTGTGGTAAAAGAATGGTTTATTACAATTTGTGTCTTATTTTTGTAGTTTATTTTTTAGTGATAATAACAATTTTAAGCTGAGATCTGGAAATGGAAAAAACATCACTACAGAGATCAAACTTATTAAAAAGAGCAGTTGCTGCACAAGAAAACAGCATGTGCAGTACTACAGTAAGTACAGCAGGTGAAAGCTGAAGCAGGGAGTGGGTTTAGAAACTGATAGATTAGGTTAAATAAGCTAAATAAGTTTGTTTCACCTCCTGGTTTGTTTCCAGCCTGCCCCGTCACATGACTGCTCATGTCTGTTGACTGGTTGGATAACTTTGTAGTGATGCTACTGTGTTTCTAGATCTCAGCTAGTAACTTGTACACACTACTAGTACAGTGTATGATAATTGACAAAATTACGGTTGTAATAAATATGTGCAATGAAGGGCATGTGGGTGGTGTAATACATTGATCTGTATCAGAGTACTGTACAACTGCACTTAGTGTGGCTTACATAAAAAATACACTTTGCCTTAAATGCATCAACTTTAACAAACAGCTCTTTACTTCCCCACACACTACCAAGGAAAACATTTGTTGTTATTTTTTTGTTTGTTTTTGGTAGTGTTTCTGTGCTCCACAGTCACATTTAGTCAGTAAATATGAAGAGGCTGAGAGGCCTTCTGCTACTTCATGTCTAGTCTAACTCAGTACACCCTCTCACTGAAGGTTCCTTCATTTCTGAAGTTAAATATGTTGCTGGGTCTAAATCCTTCATGATTCAAAGCATTCAAAAAAACAGCTTTCATAACATTTTACCAGTGTGGCAGTGAACATCTTTCTACATGTTAAGAACTGTCTCCAAGAAACAAGATACATGTTGTCTGAACATGTATATATTACAGCCTGTCTGGCTCAAGAGAGAGGTGACCTTTACCTTTGACTGCCCTGGGCTGTTCACTGAAGGCTGCTAAGAACTGAAAGATTGAATGAATAACATTATTAAAGTGTTTTGTTGCTAAACATTCACCTTTTAGACACATGGAGTCACTACATCACATACTATTCATCATAAATATAGGGGCAGGTTTATAGCAAACTGGTGCTAATACAAATGCCAATTAGACTTGAATTATGTTTTTTTTTTACCACTTGAAAAGAACCTGGGAACTGGGTTTCACATTTGCTCCTCTACAGTTTTACATGTTTGTCATTTTTGGACAGAAAGAGTAGTCAGAGGTCTTTGAAGGCACAGAGCTGCACTCTCTCCTGGCTGTACAGGGCCAGCAGGGACGGGTCTCTGAGCACGTTCAGCTCATGCTGTCCTGTCAGAGGACTGGGAGAAATCATCAAGGACCCTCTCCACAGCCTCCTTCCTGGGGGTGGCTGGGGTAACCTGGGTGGACCATGAGCTCTGCTGTGACCACAGGTTGATTAGAGCCTGATGCACTGCTAGAGGTAGTGCCTGAAGGCCCTGCAGCCAAAGCATGGCTGAGGGCCCTCTGCAGGCTGGGGACCGGACATGTTCTGGCCCATGGTTGTCAGTCCCAGGTACACATCTGGCCACCTGTGGACATGGAGAAGGTTTAGACCCTGATTGATGTTTATCAGCCATAGACCACAAGGGAACAAATCCATTCACTCACTACAGCACAAGCACTACCATAGACGAACATTTAGTAAAACACATACCAATGTGACAAAGATTTTTAGATCCGGTTCACCTAACTTTCACATCACAATTAACCTCTCAAAAAAGGAAAAAGCAGTACTTTCAGACAATGCTTGAAGGTTACCCTCTGTTTGCTGTGTGTGTGTGTTTAGTAATAGGTAAACATGCACGGGTGCTCCACACTTCGTGCCTTCAGCTAGGAAACTTGTAAGTGACATACATCTTTTGTATCCTCTGTGCAGGGTGACCAAACCTGTTTCTCCTCTGGGATTAATAAAGTGACTTCATCTGATCTAATCTAATTAGATGTAGATATTTATGTCTTTGCACTGTGCCACGTATGTTCACGAGACTGCAGTGTCTGTGGCTCTGTCTCAAAGCCACACTATATGCTGCAATTTTAAGCAGATTTTGATGCCATGCAGTGTGTTCATATCAGAAAACTGTATAAAGTATGCACATCAAATTTGTTGGATTTTTGAGTGATACTGACGGACACTTTAATCCCACAATGCAATTTACAAGTGCAGTGGATTTTTAAACACAATTTCAGAATTACTGAATTGCTGAATCTTTTCACATTTACACTTGTAGATGTATAACACTCTATGTAGATTCACCACTGTGTGTACAAAGCAGCACAACTATGCATACCCATTATTTTCGTCTCAATATTAAAGATGTGTGAAGAAATCACAGTCTTTGTCAAAGTGTGGCAGCCTCATTTTCACTGCCACAGTTAACCATTAATAGATGAAGACAAATCTTTACTCAAATGTGTTCCTGCCTGTTCCACCAGTCTATATACAAACAAATAAAGAAAAAACCCAGCAAAGCAGAGGCACAATTTCACAAGCTGTCTATGTTGTATCAGTGAAGTCATCTAACAAGGCCAGAGCAGCTGTGCTTACACACAACCATTACACATGGCGTGGGTGTGGATATTTATGGGCCTGGTTTATCAATTAATGTATTAGACCTAGCTGTAAATCACCATCAGCAAAGACATTAAATCATCATCAACAAATGTTGGTAATCAATAGGTAATCAAATATTCAGCTGATAACACTCATAGTGACATAGACTGTAATGTAAGTGAGCATTTCACAATAATCAAATTAAAGGAACATAAACATGGCCAATTATGTCCATAATGTAAATAAAGACTGTGATAAAATTAGAAGCACACATAAGCAATTTCAATAAATGTGTGTTAATTGCCACATTGTTGCAATGAGATTACACTATTTTTCATGTCTGCTTTATCATACTTCATGCTGTCCCTAGAAAAAACATATTGTACAGGTGTGCACATTCTCCCTGTGCTTTCTGTCTTTCATAAATACCACTTTATGTGCTGAGAGCTGCATATGCATGTTTGTTGTGCAAATACATTGTCTATACATTGATCAGCCACAAAATTAAAACCACCGACAGGTGAAGGGAATAACATTGAACATGCACAATGTGATGCAATGTTCTGCTCAGCAGTCTTGGGTCTTGGTATTCATTTGGATGTTACTTTAGGTGCTTTTCCACTAGCGGCTACTCGACTCTACCTGACTCGACTCTACTTGGTTTTTAGGGTTTTCCATTAGGTGGTAGCACCTGGTACCAGGTACTTTTTTAGTATCTACTTGGCTGGGGTCCCAAGCGAGCTGAGTGACATCAAGAGACTGCAGGCCACTGATTGGCCAGGGAGTGACGTCACTGGATAAGTCATGAGAGCGACTCCTTCACAAAAATCAAACCCGCTATTTTTCAAACATGGCAACAGCGACAGTGACAGCCACAGCCCATACAAATGACGTCACGGGAGTTTCGGGCTGCCTTGCTATGACAACCCCACCCACCTTGAGGTGGTACTCAATTGTAATGGAAAATGAAACTGAGTAGAGTCTAGTAGAGGTGAGTAGTGCTAAAAAGTGGCATTTGACACATATCACCCCAGCTAAGTGTCACAAACTGTCAAAAACGGCACAGCAAAGGGTCTAAGGTGTTGACTTGGCCTCTAAACTGTCACCAGAACAAGCCAGATCTACAGAGGCCCCTCCCCACACCCCACAGGACTCAAAGGATCTGCTGCCAGTGTCAGACACCATAGGACACCCCCCGACACCCCCCGAGATCCCATGTCCATGGCCTGACGGGTCTGAGCTATACTGATGGTACAAAGAGGGACCTATACAATATTAGGCAGGTGGTTTTACTGTTGTGGCTGGACCCAGGAATAGAATAACAGTATCAATCAGTGTTTTTACTTTTTTTTTTTTCAGTCTACATAGACACCCAAACAGACCTGATTCCATAGCGTGTGAACACAGGGATGGAGTCCAGTGCGTCCTCTCCACCTGTGTGTAGAATCTTTGGAGGTGTGCTGGCAGCCACGGGCAGCTGTGTAAACCTGGCTCTACTGGAACACGAGTGTATGGAATCCTGAGATCTGACAGGACCTGTGCAAACACCTCACGCACCTCTGCAATACACAGCAAAACAACTAAGGAATGATAGACTCCCACATATAGAGAGTTGGAATAATCAAGATATGAAGTAATGAAAGTGTGCAAGACCTCTCCAAATCTCCAAAAGATAGTAGTGGCAATGTGGAAGGAGCTACTGCTGACAGAATGTATTTGTTGTTATTTGTCACAGTCAAAAATGATTCCTAGATTCCTGGCATGTGTACAGACATTTGAAGACAGTGGGCCATGAGCACTGGCTAAACTATTGGGGGACCACTCAGATGCACAATAAGGACCTCTATCTTACTCACATTTAGCTCAAGAAAATCATCCAGCATTTTACATATTCAAGACAAAAGAGACTGTAGATGATGCATTTCATACAGGTGAAACAATTTGTCAATCAATGAAGAATAAAATTAACCATTTTGATGATCAACTAATAGTTTTTAGTCATATAGACAGAACAGTAGCTTGCTGTGAACTGTAACAGGAAACAGATGTATGTAAATAGCAGCCTTTTTTGCGCTCCTTTGCCATGTTGACACCATCACTGATGTCACAGAGTAACCCAACCTACTCCACTAGGAGCTGTCTGGACTCCACACAACATAATAATAATAAAAAGGACAAGACAATATATACTATATATACTCAGCAGTTTGTTTATTAGGCGGTCCTAGCTAGAACTAAGCAGCTTAATACAAAAGTTCTGCAACACATCCTCCTTCATGAAGGTTATATATATAGTCAAGGACGTTTAATCATAATGACTGTTGTGTGCTCATCCTCATCTGGAATAAACAATCACAATTCATGTTGATGCATGATGAATAATGTTGGACTGCTATTTCTAATTTCATGGGCTTTTTGGGAGTTTTGTAGTAATGCATATAACATAATGATTAAAAAAAGTAGTTGTGTCAGGAGTGGAAGCTGACACGGTCTTGTGCTGTTCTAGCCCGTCCACCTCAAGGTTAGATGTGCTATTCATTCTGAGATGCTTTTCTGCTCTGCTCAGTTGTAAAGAGTGGTTATCTGAGGTACTGGAGTCTTTCAAGGGGGAGGCTGTGGCTCAGGAGGTAGAGCAGTTGCCCACCAACCAGAAAAGTTGGTGGTTCGATCCCCGGCTCCTCCAGTCTGCAAAGTTGCCCAAGTATCCAAACCCAAATCGCCCCTGATGTGTGTGCATCAGTGAATGAATGAGTTAGAGAACACTCTAGATCAGGGGTGGGCAAACTTTTTGGCTCAGGGTCAGGCTCAGATGCATACATATCAAACATAAACATAAAAAAGGCATTACAGTGTTAATACTTATATTCACTTTTAGTGGAAACAGTGTTGTTGATTACCCTTTTTTGCCAGTGATTTCCTGTATTTTTTCACATATCAAGGGGCCCCTTTCAGCATAGCCAGTGTGGGGAAATGAGCGAATGACTTGTTTGACAGTTGCTTTGAAAATAAAGGTAGCTTGGTTTTGAAGGCTCTGATGTTTGTGTACATTTCATGCACAAACTGGTCTTTCCCATGTAGCTTCACGTGCAGCTCATTCATGTGTGTCAGTATGTCTACAGCAAAAGCTAAATCACAAAGCCAATCTGTGTCACTCAGCTCAGGAAAATCATCAGCTTTCTCAAGTAGTTCCAAAAATGAGGTAATCTCCTGTTTGAGCTCCCACACTTGTTGACATACTTTCCCCGAACCTAACCAGCGGACATTGGAGTGGTAAAGCAAGTCCTGGAGATCAGCATCATTTTCTTCAAGAAACTTAATAAACTGACGAAGCTGAAGACCCCTCGCTCGAATAAAGTTAACGAGTTTTACAACTGGCCTCCACGACGTGGTCAAGCTGTGAGCCTGCAAACTAGCTGCCAACCTCTGAGTGGTAGCCGTGGTGGAAAATTGACGGCTGATGTTGTATTCCTTTAAAACCGCAACGGGTTCTTGGCAAATAAGACATACAGCCTTTGACCGGACTTCAGTGAAAAAGTATTTAGTTGTCCATTCCTTATTAAACGCTCGGCACTCACTGTCGACTTTTCTTTTCTCTGGCCACTCATTGTTGCAGATGGGTTCAGAGCAGTAGCAGAGTAATAACAGAGTATCCCGGGCTTCGCAAAATCAAGTCAATGTATCACTGCGCCTAATGCGCCACCTGGTGGAATGCCAGGCATTACAGGACAAGGTCAAATGAATGCAGTCATAATTATGATATGATTTGATTTGGGCAATTCTGTACCAATCTTCGGCGGGCTGGATTTAAAAGACTAATGGGCCAGATGTGGTCGGCGGGCCGTAGTTTGCCCACCCCTGCTCTAGAGACTGTTGCGTGTGAAAATCCCAGTAGCAGTTTCAGGAATCCTCAAACCAGAGATGTGCAGATGTGTAGTGTAGAGAGATGTGTGGGTATCAGTGCACACTAAAAATTACAGCTTGATTCCTAAGATACTTTTCATTACCTGGCAGTACATGGACATGCTGATGTCCATCCATGTGGTAGGGCAGATGACCTGTCAGTTCCCTGAAATGCCTGACCTGGGCCCTCAACTCCAGATCCACCTACGAAGGAAAAAAATACACCTGTAAATAACCGTAATGGAGATATGACTTCTCTTCTTCCCTCGGTAGGTGCATATTAATCTACTTTGCAAAATGAGCTTGTGGTCTGTTAGCTAACAGTGTGTCACCAAAACACTGTCCATGGCTATAACTTCAGTAAAACATGCAACGCACCAGTAATCTTGGCAATTCTGGTGTCATGCAAATTTTTGTAACATAAACAAGACTGCACTATTAGTGGCTCTAATGTAGTTATAGATCAAAATACTATGAAGTACATAGGGCTGACATGAGATGCATAAAGGCAACTTATCAGACTCTAGGCAGTTTGTCCACCTATTAATGGACTGATAACCTGATCTTTCTGTGGCTAAATAAAAAACGTGTGTGTAGAGGGATGGTAGCTTGTTTTTTTCTGCATTAGAATACTAATGCAGTCTAAGAGGTGTTTTTGTTATTTAGCCTACCCTCATAAAAGCGCATGCGCGCACACACACACACACACACACACACACACACACACACACACACTTGAACTTGACTGCATTTTACATCATTATTTCATTATTATTTACAGCACTGTAATATTATAAAAAGTCCATTAGTACACTCAATTGGTTTGATCTCTGTGTACAATTTCATCTTTTTCATGTGAATTTAGTAACGTAATAATTACAACCAAACTTGTATGTAATGTAATTGTAATGATCTATTGTGAACCAGGCAAATAAAGCTTGACAAATGGGCTCGTTTGCAGTTATACCTCTACAGTATAAATGACTTTTGGACTGTGCTTGGTTTTCACTCTTACAGTCAGTGGCTGCCATCTGTGCTTCAGCAAGCATCCAGAGTTAAGACAAATATGTGTTAGACATTCTGCAAACTCACACATCTTAACACAGATTTAACGAACTGATCAGCTGATCAGGTTCACTATCACGCTGGCATACAGATAGCATTCATTCTTGGAGGCTTTCCTCCTCCATACTGTAGTTTTCTGATAATTAGTTCTCTCTGCCATGGGGCCAAAAAGCTAACTATAATATTCTTTCAGTATATTTTATGAATATTTATCAGATATGTGGGTTTACAACAGTTCAACTAATGGTAACTTTATTTATAATATATATAATTAAGTAATGAAAGTAATAAAATCCAAAACATAAATATAGAACACTATGATTAAAACAATTATAACAATTCCATCAGTTAAGAAAACACATTTTTACACATTTCTTACACATTTTTGTGAATGACTGCACTGTGAAAAATAATTTTTAAAAAATCACTTTAGACCACAGGATACTGCGTGGTGGTAAAATTGATTGTAGTGGTAGTAAAATTGCAAACTTGCATAAATAGCAAAATTGCAAAAAGTGTAAAATATTCATAATGATCTCTATTATTATTATTGTGTAGATAAAGTGAATACCGACCACAGTATGGCAGTTTAAAAACTGGCCTGGTTTGGGTGTTTTATGAACAGAGAGAGCCAGATAATATGGAGATGAATAGAGCAGGTGAGGGCTCCTCTTGATGATCAGAGGCTGCTACGGCAAACAAACATGAATCCTACGGTCGCACTATTGCTCTTCAAATCTTTATTAGTCTGAATGCTTGAAGCATTCAGACTAATAATAATTTCAACTGTTTATGCTTTTATGTTATTTTGCTATTTACAACAATTTTGCAATTGTACTATCACTACAATTGCTTTTACTGCCAGGCTTTGCACTGTGGACTTCAGTGGCGAGATCGGTAACTCGGATGCCTACCAACCCAAGGTCTGGTGTTCAAGCCCTGACCCAGACAAATATCAAAAACCCCTCCTGAGAAAAGCAATGATAACAGTTATGGTAATAATAATAGATATTGTTATGAATATATTGTGCTTTAAGCAATTTTGCTATTTTACTACACAATAGTGTGAATGCTCTCAGCACATAGTGCCACATACTTTGTGCTATTAAGACCATTTAGGTATCAAAATGTTCAGCTCATTCAGGACATTCCTGCTTGTATACAACTTTTTTGTACTATTTATAATTTTTGTAATATTTAGCTTTTTCTGCAAAATTCTTTTCATTCAAATGAATGGACGGAATGTTCAAATTCTCCAAAACTTCAGCCTCTTTAAACCTTCAGCATACTTTAACCTAGAAACTTCATTTAAACTTTAAACTGGTCTCAAGAAGTTCAGCTCTTAAGCTTCCATTCAACTTGTTGATATCTTGTACAGTTTTTGAATGACAGCAGTTTATATTTCACGCTCATTTCTGGCAATTGACATCACCCACTCTATTCAGCCCTTCACCTTTTTCAGAAATGTTTGTGCTTCAACTCACACCTATCACTTCTCACACACAGTTTATACCTCAGATTGTAGATATTTTTGTGCTCTGTCACACAGTGTGACTCCCTAAGCCATAGGATTCACGGTTTTTGAGGTAGCAGCCTCTGATCACCAAGAGGAGCCCTCACCTGCTCCATTGATCTCCATATTATCTGGCTCTCTCTCTCTGTTCAGCCAAACCAGGCCAGTTTTTAAACTGCCATCCTGTGGTCATTTTTCACTTTATCTACACAAATGACACATGTCTGTGTTCAGTAAAGTCTCCTGGTGCTGGTAGTCACCACATTTCATTGATAGCAGCTATGGTTTTTTAATCAATAACACAAATTCCAGAGGTGGTTGAGCCACCTCTCAGTATTGTGTGACTGGGAATGAGGGCCAGCTTACTGTACACAGGTGATGGACATTTGCTCATTAAGACCTCCTCTGCTCTCTGTGCTGTTTATATACACATCGTTTATATATATCTCTCTCTCTCTCTTACTCTCTCACTCGCGCACACACACATCCTGCATACTTTCTGCTATAGTAACCATTCAATTATCAAGAGGCTTAAACTATTACCCTTTTTACATTTGTGCTTATTCAACTTTCTTCAACTCTTTACACTTTTTAAAATGTTCAACTTTGCTATTGCAATTTTACTATTCAACTGAATAGTTGAGCTGTTGGTTTTAACTCTCAGCTTCTGCATCTACCCTCTCTCTCTGCTAATTTCCACCACTTTAATCACTGCTTCAGAAATTACTTTTGATTCCCAACTGACTTCCAACTTCAATGTTTTTCTTCTTCATTTCAACAATGATTTCAGTCATTTGCAGCATTGTTTCAGTGATCCATTCAGCACTCAGCATTCACATGCATTTTCCACAGGAAATGCATTTTCTAGTTTATTTTCTTTGTTGTTTTATGCTGTTATGCAAATAAGAAATGAACTAAATAAATGTGTGCCAATGACATGACTAGATGACTTTGTACCTGTTTCATGCTGACCTGACCTCTCTCCAGGGCCTGACGGAAGCCCATCTTCCCATGGAAGAAGCCACAGTGGTTTGTCAGTGTGGAGGCCTGCTGGAGGCTCTGACACACTGGGATGCCCTCTGACAGGTTGGCATGGAGGCCAATGGGGATGTTGTGTCTGAAAAAAGTCAAGTCAAAAAGTCAAAGAACAAGACTGGCAAGGTAGCATGCACCAAAATGTTTAATCTCTAGAGAGGAAACAACACACAGAACCACACGGCATTAAGCAGTTCAGAGGTGTGCCCCATGACCAGACGTTTCACCCTTCTTTTTATACTTTGTGATATGCCTCTGGCCCTCTGATTGAACTGCCGGAGAACATTACTATACAACTGAGTAAACACTTGGGGTACAATAAAAGGCAGTGACCCCTCTCAGGAATTTATAACTAGGTGTAATCTCGTGTGCTGATGAAGATGCCATTTGCCATCTTCTTTTCAGGAAGGTATTTACAGTGGGAATATAACAGTAAGTTCATCAGGTCATCCTTGATGAGTAAAACAGTACAACTAAAGCTACAGACTAATTACATCAAGTATAAGATGCAAAATTCCATCATAAAGGAAATTATTCCCACTAACTTAGGTCCAGTGCCTCATCTTAATTTAGCAGAAGCTACTCCCTCCCAGCTTGATCATCTTGTAGACAGTGTTGCAGACTCACTACGTACAACTTTAGACTCCATCGCCCCCCTAAAAATGAAAACAATAAAGCAAAAGAGGCAAGCTCCATGGTTCAGTGGTCAGTTCCATGGTTCTCAAACCTGTACACTGAAACAAACAGCACGTAGGCTCGAAAGAATGTGGCGTTCCACCAAACTGGAAAAATCCTGCTATAATATAATAATAATAATAATGATAATAATAATAATAATATAAAAGGGCCCTTTGTAATGCAAGAGGCACTTATTGCTAGTCATTAATAGAGGATAATAAGAACAACCCCAGGTTTCTTTTCAGCACTGTAGCCAGGCTGACAGAGAGTCACAGCTCTATAACTGCAAAACCTAACCTTGACTCCTTTTCTCCCATCAACCTCCCCCAGCTCACATCAATTATTTCAGCATCTAAACCTTCAACCTGTCTCTTAGACCCCATCCCAACTAGGCTGCTGAAGGAAGCTCTGCCCTTAATTTGCAGTCCTGTATTAGATATGTTAAATCTGTCCTTGGTAACAGGTTATGTGCCGCAGTCATATAAAGTAGCTGTAATAAAAACCTCTTCTAAAAAAGCCCACTCTAGATCAAGACATATTAGCCAACTACAGACCAATATCTAACCTCCTCTTTCTTTCTAAGATCCTGGAGAAAACAGCTGTGCGACTTTCTACAGGATAATAGTTTATTTGAGGTTTATCAGTCAGGATTTAGGCTGTATCACAGCACAGAGACAGCACTTGTAAAAGTTACGAACAACCTCCTGATCACATCAGACAACAGACTTGTTTCTGTACTTGTCTTGTTAGATCTCAGTGCTGCTTTTGATACAGTTGACCATCACATCCTTTTACAGAGACTGGAGCACTTTATTGGCATTAAAGGAACTGCACTAAACTGGTTTAACAAAAGTTTGGTCACCCCTGTGCAAATTACATATTTTGCAGCAGACATCAAAAATGAGTCCCACCTTTTACTCCATTAGCACTTGATGTTTCTAAGCAGATTTTAAATTTGTTAGAATTTTACAAATACAATATAATACACCACCTTTTAGCCAGATCAGCTGCTTCTTTGGCAAAGGAGGCGTTAACCAGCAGTGACACATTGGAAATTCCTCCAGCCTGGAAGCAGTCCACAATTCCTTGGTTCCTCCTTGGACAGTAGCCGAAATCATCTCCTGTCACCACCAGCATCATTCTGGGCTGTGGCATAATTGCTAGTCTCTGTGGACACATAGAAGACAGATCAACACCCATCATAAGAGCAGCTATGGCTCAGCAGGTGGAGTAGGTTGTCCATTGATCAATAAATTAATAAGTGATTCAATCCCAGATTACTGCTAACATCAAGTGTTTGTGTGAATGGGCAAATGAAAGGAAGTGTTTTGGATACAAGCACTATGAAAATGTAGTGCATTTACCAGGAGCTAGTCAGTACTGTTTTTTTCTTTTAAATCAACCTTGCTTCAAAAGCCAATGGAAAAAAGCATCTGACTCTCAAGTCTTGAATGTGTTTCCAAACTGCACATGAACGTAGCACACAAGCAGACTTTTGACATCACTTCTCACAGAAGAGATAATGTTGACAGAAGTAAAATTTGATTGACAGAGGCCACACAGGTAGGTCCTTCAGAGAACCTGAGCACCAGACTGAGCATGCAGGCACTTGGTTCAGGTTGTTATCACTCATGGATGAATAACGTAACCACCTAAATGGAATGCTAAATGTAACTGCACTTATATAGTTTATATTTTACAGTTATATAGTTTTCTAGTCATGTCAACCACACAAAGTGCTTAACACTACAGGTCACATTCACACACACATTCACACACTGATGGCAAGCCACTTGGGACGATTTGGGGTTCAGTATCTTGCCCAAAGATACTTCGGCACGTGGACTGGCAGAGCTGGGGATCAAACCACTGACAATCTGATTAGTGGGCATTTCACTCTACCTCCTGAGCCACAGCCACCTCACCTAGAAACCAAATAGTAACATCCTTGCAACCTCTTGAAGTACATCCACACTATGTCGGCTTCTCCTCTTAACCCAGGTGGCCGGATCTAAAAATGCCACTCTTGTGTTTTAGAGTGAATGAGGAGAAGCAGAGGTTTTGGATAACAATGACATCTTGGCACCAAAGTATCAAAGTACATTTTCTGTTCAATTTAATGTAAGGTGTAAATCCATCCACCAAGCAACACCTCAGCAACCACATAAGGAAAACATACAATTTGAAAAATTAAGCAACCACTTGGCATCTTATTAATAATTCATTATTGATGCATTATTAATTAACAAATTATTAATAATACCCCAATAATTAGGACCTGTGATTCAGAGGAGAGCTGATGTTTAATGTAAGGCTGTGATGCGGGACTAATACAGCCCTTTACAATTTACTACTCTATTATACTATTGTACAATACAAAGGGCTAATATACAGTATTAAAGGCTGTGCCCTCTTTGGGGCATTTAGCCACACATTGTATAAGAGACTGTGGGTCTACTGGGTCACATGATGTGGAAGTTGATGAAAAAGAGGGCACATAATTTATTATTCTGTAACAGTATTTTGACTATTAAGAATATTTTTCATAGCAATTGAGATTATATGGCATGCAACCCACGGGTTCACAATCTATCCTAAAATGTGTGGCCACGAAGAGGACACAGCCAATGTTGCACAACGTATTGCGCAACGTAGAGGGGTGTATTAGTCCCTGAAGTCACCCACAGCAGCTAAGCACTGGTCTGGTGAGACTGGCAGGTGAGCTAACTGTCCTGCTACTGCAAACACAAAGTGTAACTTGATAAGAAGACCGCGCTGTATTTGAAGAGAATGTCTGTCGAATATCCAACTTAAAATTAAGTTCATCAAGGTCACAGAAAGCCCATCATCAGTGGACTGCAATGTAACAATAATGACTACAATATATGCGCCCTCTGTACAAAATAATAGTTATCTTAATTCTTTTTTAAAAGTAACTATTGAGACCTTTCATTGAAGTGGCGATTCTGACACCGCTGTTTGTGGAACGGTGTGGTAATGCTGGTCTGCACATTATCTTGGTCAATTAACGTCACATACTGTATATAGGTAACAAAATATTGTAAATATCTCTCAACAAACCATGGTCTCATCAGTTACCACGGAGTTGAATCAGCTCTCCTCTAAAATTCAGAACAAACCTGAACATTTTAAGACGACACTCTCTTTATTAGCCGGCTACGTCTCCTCTCTGTTTCTGTGTCCCCGTGGATAGAGCCGCTGTAAAATCACCAACAGGTTCGCCCTGGTGGCTCAGACAAGAAAGACCCTATCCTGTCTTGCGAATTAAAATAGAACTCAGTCTTACCCATTGTATTACACACGTTTATCCATGTATGTCCGAAGCCATACGGGGACGATGAAAATAAGCTGTACTTCCGACTAGCAAGCAGCATCGGTGAAGGCTGGAGTAAACTTTACTAAAATATGACGCCCTCTGCTGGAGGATCTAATCATATATCCGTCTGTAACATGGCGTCTCCTGTGGGGAATGAGAAGCACTCAGCTGCTGTCAAGAAAAACTTCAAAATAAGACGTCCGCAGGTCTTTCAAGTTCAGAATTACTAAGAATTAAGAATTTCTAAACTGTATCGACGTACGTCAAACTCTGTTTTCGTTTAAGAGTCACTCTTACATATGGACATATTTGATAACATGTTATTTGTCATCGGTAATCATATTAATAATACAGCTATTAAATTTGATCCTAGTAACCATATTTATCAACACATTCTAATAAATAAACGCCTTGCGTATTAATAAAATTGGAACATACAATTGTGTAGTTGTAATTGTAATTTAATTGTAATTTGATTGCGCTCTTGGGCTTTTATTATGAAAACATGGTATCGGAAAGTTGACGCTCTACATCCTGACAATGACAAATACAAAGCCTATGTTACTCTCAAAGAGTTAGTTTATTCCTACTAGAATAATGCAGACAGAACTTTATAGCATTATACGGGCTCTTCGTAGAACTGTTGACCGGAACCCTGACGACACATCGGACATCTCTGGTAAAATATACGTAAACATATAATCGTGTCAGAAAGCATTCATATTTCATCACCACCACCCTATCGCCGTACAGTGTATATTTGACATTTACCAAACTTACCAACACTTTTTCCCACGAATACTCCTTGTGAACATACCTTTCCACATCCAGCGGGCTCACTGAGCGCTGAGCTCAGGAATGACTGTACAGGTGTGGCTTCCCACGTCATGGACGCAGGGACCTCATTTACACACGCTAGAATCCTTACCAAAAGACATCAAAGAACACAAGACAGAAAAAGGTCCACCAAAGATGATCCGCATTGTAGAATATATAAGTGTGTGCACACGTGTCTCCATACATATTTCTCCTCATAAATCACAGTCAACTTGGAAATGTGTGTACTTCGGTAAGGTTCATATCCTGCCAACACTCCCCTAACTTACCATAAATAGTCAATGCAAATCTCACATGGATATCGATACAGGCTTCATATCATCCTCGTGGAGGATGGAGGCAGTTACAAACAGCCGCTGTCACTGCAACAAACAGGACAGTTCCTGAAAGTCAACAGGTTTGCTGCACACCTCAGAGTAGGACCGAACAGGCACAAAGACACTGGGGCTCGTCGTTTGGTATTTGCTAAGCATCTGTGGGTTGTAGACACAGTCACACTCAATATTTATAAAACACAATAAACACTATTTTAAACTAAAAAATAGAGCATACAGGTGTCACAGTCACAGGTGGTAGAGAGGGGCAGGTGAGGGGGCTAGAGAAGGCATGAGTGGCAGCCTTGCGCTCACTCCAATGCGCTGAGTGCGCCGTCTTTACCATAGTCCACACACATTAAAAGAAGAGTACTCTGACGCCACTGTACATTTTTGAATGTTTGTCTTCACAGAAATCAATATGTTGCGACAAAAGAAAAAGAACTATAAAACAAACTGTAAAACAAGATAGGGCGTTTTAAATTTTCAGTGCAAACTGCAAAACAGTACATTTTGGATATGATGATTAAATCTGGATACATGTAATGAGTAAGTAAAAAAAAAAAAAAAAAAAAAAAAAAAAAAAAAAAAAATCTGGCCAGACATTCTGTGCCAGCTATTGTTTCTCTTTGTATCTTTTTCAACTTAGAAATATAAGGTATTATGTAAAATAAGGATTCAACCTAAACACTGAAACTGTCTTACATGGCTTCATCTCATCTTGACTTTTAGTTTTACAGTTATATGTATATACACAGGAGAAATCATGTAATAAGGAGAATTGAATTCCATGCTGCAGAGTGCAGACAGTGAAGATGTTTAGACAGTGATTGCAAATCAGTCAGATTTATTGAAATTTGTTTGTACCTGATAATTAAAAAAAAAAAAAAAATGCAATTAAGACCAGAATTACTCTATTCTAAATCATACTGCTTCAGCTAATGTATTATTTCTTTATCAGCATCAGTTAGAGGATCTGCTGTGAAACGACTTCAGAGACCTGTGGAGCCCTCTTAAAGTCAATTTTTAAACTTTTGTGAATAAAGGTGAACGATTTTTACATTTATCTTTTACTTAAGTCCAGAACTTCACTTTTAGCAGTTTTGGGCTGTAGACTGATTTTTTTGTCAGGGCTTTGAGACTCTGGGATGATCTACCTGAGGAGATCCACTTAACTGAGTCTTTTACACCACTTCTCAAATCACACTTTTTCTGTTTTTATGTGTGAAATACTTGAAAACACTGTTTCCCAGTGATCGTTTATTTATACAAAAATATGATACACCAATGTACACCAGTGCTTTGATTTGACACTAGCTTGCACTTGCACATTACAGAGTTAGCCCAACAGCACTCCTTGTGAACTGGAGGTCACTGAATGAAGTCATTATGGTTTCAAATTTATGAAAATAAACACAGATTCAAAATAACTACAATTCATATTCAACTATCTAAATAATCTTTGTAGATAATCCTGCCACTGGAAGCCAGCAGGTAGAGTTCAGCTTCTAGTTATGGTCCTTCATCCACTGCTCAATCCACTGCACTATCTGCTCCAGGTTGCGCTCCATGTCTTCAGGAGTGTTGCTGGGTAGCTGGTGGACAATCTCCTGACTGTAGGCCTCCATGGCTTCCTCATAGATAGTCTGGAAGATCTCACACTGTATGTTGTCCTGCAGCTTCTTCCCTGTGTAACCCCTGTCAGTCACACAGAGGACCAAGTCCATTTCAGATAGGAGAGAGACAAACAAGAACAAACTTTCTCATGAGGGGAGTGAGTATCTAATATGGTGTCATAACAGGTAAAACAACAGAATGACGGGATACACTGGTTTATACCGAGCAGCATTGGTTTCTGCAGTGCAGTGTGGTGGTACAGACTGACCCCCAGTTTGAAAACTAAAATAGCATGCCACTCACAGAGTCGACAGGTACCATGTAAAACTAGCTTATAATGTAATACCAGAAGATAACTACTGCTTGTGGGCAGCTCTTCCCCATGATCACTGATACTTTTCCCTTTTGTAGTAATGTTAGATAAACTTTTAGGGCTGACTATAGTTAGTCTACTCATTAACCTTGTATAGCTAGTACAGTGGATGTGGACTCTTGGACTACATTTAAATAACAGATTTTTTTTACATTTTTACAAAGTTTGTAACTGGATAATAATTTATTACCATTACATATACAGCCATCTCGTGAACTATCTGAAAGGCGGTACAGTGGAACATCAGTGATGTGCTGTTTGCAGAGGCATATGCAATTCAGCCATAATATTACCAGTTTCAACAGCTTCATACAGCAGAAGGAATCAGTACCTGGGTAGAAATGTTTGTTAGTGGATCACCAGTGATATCCCATTTCTAAATGGCATATCTCAGTAGAACAGCAGCAGCTGCCAGATATCAACAGTGATATACCACTGAAGCAGTATTTAAATAAGAATAAGAATAGGAATAGACCCTAACGCAAGAGTGGCAAAGCACCAGTGTTTGTAGGTCGACCCTGAACAGGAAAGTAGTTGCAGCACTGTCTCAGATTTTGTTCAGAGTTTCTCTATATCAGGTCTGGGTTCCAAAACTAAGGCCTGTCAAATATTTTTTGCTCACTTTTTTGCCCTGGATATTTTTTTTTAACTTTTACCCTCTCAAAAACACCTCATCTGGGAAGCCATGTTTGGGCATTACTACTGTAAAATATTATTCTTAGCCTGACGAAACTTTGTAAGATGGAAGACAAACATATTCTGAACCATTAAAAGTTTGTACTACATGCCTGTTCAATAAGGCACTAGATTTGGAAAAAAATGCTAAATTCCTAGAGTGACATTGAATGTATTATAAAGCCATTGTTATACCCATATGATATCAATCATTATATTTTCTTCCAACTCAATCATTTATTAATTTTGTGCCAATATTTAAGGTCTCTACCACTAATGACATAACAACATTAAGAATAAAACCAGGTGTGGTAACATTTTTCTGTCATTTTCAGAAGACCAAAACAGTATGTGGGGTAGCTAGTGGGAACATGAATATGTATGTAACCTAACCTAATGTGGTCATTTAGTTTACACAGTGCCAATGTCCTCCCATGTTCCCTTCATAGATAAATACACATAGTTACAGACATTGCTTTATGTGGAAGCCCATGTCTGCCACTGTGATGAAAAAGAAATAAAATCCTGCAAGTAATTATGATGAGAAACTTTCTCAAATAATGCCTTGATCCTGGCTGCTACAAAAATGAAGTCTTTCTGGCATTGGCTCAACAGTCTTAAGGATAGACTGGAGTCCCACATCAACTGAGATTCAGCACACAAATGGAAAATGGAAGTTACCTGCTCTCTAGCCGTGTGTACAGCTGAGTGTTGTCTGTTCGGAGGACAAAGATGATGTGAAACCAGCGTTCAGGAAACAGGTCACAGCCATGATAATCAACAATCACACCACCCTCTACCATCTTTTCATCCAGCTCATCCACCACCTGCAGGATCACAACAAGTCACAATATTGTCATCCACCCAAGCTAATTCAGTCTGTAGTGGTAATGTACTGCATGATGGTTCAAGATCTTCACACAATTGGATTCAATTCGATATCACGATGCATCACGATGCGTTGCATCCCCAATTTTCATGAGACAGCAGCTCCACCAGATGAGCAATTGATTGAGACTCATAAATGGCTTTCATTTGCAGCACATGAGAAATAATCTGTCGGTCCTCTCTAATGTAAACAAAGACCAGGAATCACATGTTGTCACTAACATGTCACAACAGAGTCACGTCAGTTCTTGGCCGGGCTGGGTTCCCCGTTTCCTTTACAGTGGCAGCCGTTAGTTTCTCAGGGTGAAAATGGCTAACACGGCTATGTCACATGTCACTAACAACTTGAACTTCAGAACTTTATTGTCCAGCCGAGGCTGGAAAATCAACAAACAATGTCAGTAGGCAATAATCGATGATATTGTGTCACTGCATCGATGCAGAATCGTCCATGTCCGCATCGCGATGCATCATAGAAATGATTATTTTCAACAGCCCTACTGTGAGGTGCACCAACGACTGTGATGAATATGACATTAAACTCACCCTGTCCTCATCCAAAATCGGGCACTGGTACTCTTCATCATAGCCATCATAAAGTTGTCCTGGGGAAAGATAATCAGCATCAGATCATTAGAAAAGCCTCAGGATGACTCTGCCATTTATCTACCTTTATTTGCATACTGCCTAAAACATCTAAATGCAAACCATTCCAAATCTGAGTGAAGATCCAATGGCCGATAAGGTTTCAATTTGTGATTGAACAAGAGGACGACGAATGCTCTATTTCCTGGAATCTCAGTGTTAGATGTTTGTTTCAGTATGTGTTTCTATTAGTTATGACAGTTGGTGGAAGTTTTTACCTTCCTGGGCCAGGTCTCCAATGTTAACATAGTTCAGCCCTGTCCGCTGGGCTAGCTCCTTTCCTAAAGTGGTCTTTCCAACACCAGGGGTTCCTGTATGAGAAAGGATCAATATTAATATATATATATATACACACATACATGCTCGATGACAGTGATGCGAATCAAAACGACCACCACTAAACCAAATCTCCTGCGCAGAGCTGTAACATTCAAAAGTGAAAGGTCCGCAAAGTCTTAACTTAATGATTTAATGCAACTGCTGAGGTGTCTGTCACCTGTTAACAGAAGGTTCGGTCGCTTTCTCATCTTCATAGCTCGCCAGCAGCCGACACGTGTCTCGATGTCGACCACCTAAAAGACAGAACAACCCTGTTATCTCCTCCTGCTACTGCAGACGTACTCTTCAGCCCCTAATTGAAATGTGAAAGGACAAACCTGAAAAAGAGGAAGCTGACTAAACAGAAGACCCCGCTAACTAGTTAATTGCAGCAGCAGACCTCCACAAATAAACACTGCGACGAAGTGAGGCTTCACGTCACCTTTACGTCAACTTTGCGTCAACTTTACGGCAGCATTTTGCGGCACTCCGAGTCCCCGGAGTTTAAAGAGGTAAACTTGAGATGGTTCATGGCTCCTTCAACTCTTAACTAACACAAACGCGATTCCGTCTTTGATTCACAAATTAGTTCTCAGTATACTCGTATCTGAAGTAACACATCAAATGGTCAAACAAGGTAAGTTAATACAGAGACATCAATTAGCTTCACTTAAACTAGTTTACCCACCCCTCCATCCCACAACACGCCAGTGTGGCTAGTTAAAACAAGTGTGTTTTTATCGTTCAGACACGTTCAAATAGATGAAAATATACTTTGATTAGGTGTTTGACACTAACATTTATCTGGTGTGAATTTGACTTGTGGATGTCTGAGTGCTCTCTTGGTGGCACAGTAACAAGGAAAAAAAGTTCAGCTGAAGGCAATGCATCATGAAACCTCAGATACACCATTTCTTTATGCTGTATACTTGGAAAAGTGTGTACTGGCCTTGCTGCCGTTTGTTCGCAACCACCAACTGTTCCCACTGCCTTTTAGGTTCCCAGTGCTTTGGTGAACTGCTCCCCTCAATGTGAAGCTCCGCAGTGAAGGATGAACAAGCTGTCTGTGGGAGATAAAGCTGCTTCAAGCAGAGTACGTTCTCAAATGTGATAATTCTCTTACATGATTTGTTTTCTAGAAAGAAGATGTCACCAATAAGCTGGTCTGATGAGTATATTTGGTTTATATGTTTAGCCAACAAGTGTTTCTGTTATTTTGTCCACCCCACTGATATCGATGAGGGTAGGCTAAATAAGAGAAACACCTTTCTGTATACTGCAATGCAGTTCAACAGGAGCGCAGACTCAACACTCTCTCAACATAACAATCATGAAGGATGATTGATTACTGACTGCATTCATTATTACCAATGTGTACCTAATAAACTGACAGCTGGGGATATATTTGTGATACCATTTACACTGAACACAGACTTATGAGATGCAGTGGTGAGGGATAGCATAGTTTCTTGTTGATTTTACATTTTGTAAACAATGCCTGCACCTGGTAGCGTTTGGTGGTTTCAGAAATCTTAACACTTACCACTTTTCCTCTTTTCTCAGTCATAGCATACATTTATCACATATAATGTATGTGCCACATTTCTTCATGAATAACTTCTGCCTCCCACAGCACACAGGGACTTTTGCTTCCCCTTGTAACTTACATTTAACATTTGATTCTTTCACGTAACCTTTTCTAATGTGGCTGTAATTAAGAGACTTACTGTAGATATCTTTCTTCATTTGTTCCTCATGAATCTTTAACCATTTTGTTTGACTGTATTACAATAGGTGAATAGCTGGGTGGATCCATGTTTCACTGATTTGCAAGGGGAAAGCTTTTCTCTGCCTGGAAGGAGAAAGGGGAGCCAGTTCTCGTGCTCTAAAGCTGAGCCCAAGAGAGCAAGGAAGAGGAAAGGAGAGCCCGGCTCAGACCTTCATACGGCCTACCTGCTGAAAGAGTCAGCCCAGGGGGACCAAAATGAGCCCTGGGTGGACAGACACTCGCCCCGTTCACAGGTCAGCATCTTCACTGCTGACACCTGGTATCATGAATACATTTGGATTCAGCCAATAACTGTCTGAACTCTAGACTGTGGATTTGTGATTGCAAACTACCTATGGCCCCATGACCATCTGTTACAATAATTCTTAAATAATTTAACTGCTTGATTTTGATTTTCCACCCATATCTTTTGAGTACTTTCTCAACAGTTCTAAACAGAATTCATGTTGGCATGTTTTGCAATATCAAGCCAAATCAATACATAAATAAGTCATATTGTCCAACCCTGCATCAAATAACTCTAGTGCATTATATAAATAGATTTTGTCTAACTTATCTGTGCACAAGAGTTTTCCACATTTTATTACTATTAGCCCTGAAATTAAGTTGAAGGACAGATTTGAGCATGTCCTTACAGCTGATATCCAATAATTACCCCCAGCAACAGTTACCAGGAGTTTAAGTTTATTGGATGTGAGTGTGTGGCTGCCAAAGGCTAAGATCATGTATTTTTAGCTGTGAAAAAGTTTCAGGTCTGAATCTTCTAGTCTCTTGCAGTGGTTACTAAGTGTGTTTGTGTAGGCTGAGCTAGCTGTCCACAAGAAGAAGATCGAGGAGGTGGAGAACTGGATGAGAGTTCACACAAACTCATCAAAGGTAACTGAGGTTTTTCATTTTGATAATCGGGACAGTTCAGTCACTGTCCTGTGTCAGTAACTGAACCTTGGGCCCCAGACTTGCCTTGTGGCATTGTCTTTGAGTAATCTTTGCCATCCACTTCCCTCCTGATAAACAACATGAGCAAATTCCAACAACCAGTGGAAAATGAGCTTTGCTGTCATGTCAGTCATTTAATGGGTCCTGTCTGGAGACCAAAATATCTCAAGAGCTTCTTGCAGTCTGAGTAATGTCAAAATGTTGTCTGTGGAAGTCTTAAATGAACCTGAAGGTCCAAGTTTAGCCTGGCTGTGGTCACCCACAGGGTGGCATCCTACTGCTGACGGGACCATCAGGCTGTGGGAAGACTGCTACAGTACAGGTTTTATCTCAGGAGCTCGGCCTCAGGATTCAGGAATGGATCAACCCCACCAACCTGGAGCTATACAGCAACAGTCAGCATGGTAAGGAGAATCCTTTCTGTCCTACCAGCCTTATGCCTGTCACTGTCAAACTAAAAATTAGAGTGTTATTATGTTTGATATGTAGGAAAATTACATTTATGATGTCAAATTGCCCTTAGTTGCCCTTAATTCTTGTTTTTGGGGGCTCTGTCAGAGGAAGAGTTGGTGCTGATGTATTGCATTATTTTGAAATGTATTTCTATTTATTTCATACAGCTTTTGGGTGAATGCAGGCTGAATATGATTAATAATCTCAGTTACCTACACTACTGTCCTATGTCACTTTTTCTCCACCGTTTTTCGGATGTGTCTCTAATTCTCCATTGTTTGTTAGAATGGATGATAAATGGTTCATCCTGCAGCTCCCAGTTAGGCCAGTTCCAGGAGTTCCTCCTCAGAGCCAATAAGTACAACTGCCTGAGGATGGCAGGTGATGGAGGAGCTATAGACAGGAAGCTCATACTGGTGGAGGTATGTTATTGCCTCGCTCTAATCTGGCTCTTGTTATGCAGGATTGGTTAACAGCTGTTAATCTAGAATTCTTCTAGTGTTTCAAATACAGACAAGTGACAAATTAAAGGAAAAACCTGAATAGATTAGTGGAAAATTGCTGAGCAGGCCCAGTTGATTCTGGTTTTGTATCAAGACAGCAAGAGGAAACGAGTGAATATGGCAACCCAGAAGAAATTACTAAAAATAGCTTCGTATAATGTGAATGGGATACTTAACCCAATTAAAAGGTCCAAGATACTAGGTAAAATGAGAAGGGAAGGAATCAGAGTTGCTGTATTGTAAGAGACGTACCTGTCAGAGCAAGAGCATGGAAAACTAAAAAGAAATGGGTTTAACCAAGTATTTTTTTTCATCTTACAACACAGGTCATAGAAGAGGAGTGGCCATTATGGTTTCAGGAAAAAATACCTCTGAAAAACTTTTAGAAATACCAGATGAACAAGGAAGATATGTACTGATTAAGGGGAGACTAGAGGGTGAATTGGTCACCATTCTCAATGTGTATGCCCCCCCAGGCTCAGACTGGGTATTTTACAGGCAACAGTTTGATAAAGTGGTATCAGAGGGGGAGGGTATTATGATTTGGGGAGGGGACCTAAATATCAGACTAAACCCAAAGCTTGATTGCTCAGCCAGTGGTACACAGAAACCAGGCATTAATAGGAAGTTTGTAAATTTAATGACAGAATTGGGTGTAATTGACGTTTGGAGAGAATTAAATCCTAAGGGGAAAGACTATACATTTTTCTCAGCACCACATCAAATATACTCCAGGATAGATTATTTTTTCATGTTCAGCAAGGACAGTTATAGGATTGAAAAGTGTAAAATTGGAATGAGAGACATATCAGACCATAGTCCAGTATATATGACTCTGGCTATGTCAAAACAAACAAAATCAATGTATTAAAAGGACAATTGAAGGAAGAGTATACCAAAGAAATTCAGATGTATGTAAGGGATAATGATAATGGTGAGGTGTCTCCCTCAGTACTGTTGGACGCGTGTAAAGCTGTGATTAGAGGAAAACTAATTGCTAAATCAACGTATTTAAAAAGGCAAAAACAGGAAAAACTCAATCAGTTAGAATCAGAGATTAAAAAAAAGGAAAAAGAACATTAAAAAAATGTGGACGAGAGAATAAACCAAGATATCAAAAGGATTAAAACAGAGATAAATGACATCTTAGCACAAGAGATTAAAAAAAAACTTATGTACATGAAGCAGAGATACTATGAAGCAGGGCGTAAATCTACAAAACTGCTGGCCTACAGATTAAAAAAGCAAATGGCTAATAATAACATTTACAAACTTAGGGACTCGGCTACAGGTTTACCAAAATATAAGACAGAAAAGATACATAAATGTTTTGAATCATATTATAAAAATCTATATTCCCAACCAAAAATAAATAATAAACATCAGACAGCTACATGGCTGGATTCCTTAAATTTACATAAGGTGACAGAGACCCAGAACTCAGCTCTGACAAAGGAAATCACAGCAGAAGAAATAAACTCAGCTATTTCAAAGCTGAAGATAAACAAGGCACCGGGCACAGATGGATACACCTCAGAGTTTTATAAAGTGCTCAGAGAACCATTGATCCCCTTGTTAAAGAATGCATTTAATTGGGTGCTAAAAGAGGGAGAAATCCCAAACTCTCGGAGAGAAGCTTACATTTCGGTTATCCCGAAGGAAGGGAAGGACAAAATGGAGTGCTCTAATTATAGACCAGTTAGTGTCCTTAACCAAGACTATAGACTATTCACCGCTATTTTAGCTAGACGCTTAGAAATAATTTTACCAGACATAATTCATCAGGACCAGACGGGCTTTATAAAGCAGGGACAGTCACAAGACAATATCCGACGTACACTACATATTATACAAAACATTATTAAAAAGCAAATAGAAGCAATAATATTAGGATTGGATGCAGAAAAAGCATTCGACTCTGTCAGGTGGGATTTCTTATATATGGTGCTGGAGTGATTTGGTTTTCATGAAACATTTGTCAAGACTATACAGTCTTTGTATAATAAACCAACGGCCAGGATTAAAATTAACAGGGACCTTTCAAACTTTTTCGTATTGGAGCGGGGTGTCACCAAGGCTGTTCAATTAGCCCACTCCTATTTGCTCTCTATTTGGAACCCCTGAGTCAATGGATAAAACAAAATGAAAATATGAACAGTATCAACATTAAGGGAGATGAACAGAAAATAGCATTATTCGCAGATGATGTATTAATATACTTAACACATCGCACTAGGTCTCTTCCAGCACTAATGTCAACACTTGAGGAATTTGGTCTATTTTCGGGCTACAAATTGAACATGAGGAAAATCCAGATTCTCACATTTAATTATGTCCCAGATAGGAAAATTAGAGAGAGTTTTAGGTTTACTTGGGACTCAAAATTCATGAAGTACTTGGGAGTGAACTTGCTGCAAGATTTGTCTCAATTGAAAACTCTAAGTTATGATGCATTGATATCAAGAATCAAATCTGATATGGAAAGGTGGAATTTAATCCCCTTCACAAGTTTGGTCTCAAGAGGGAATCAATTAAAATGAATGTACTTCCAAGGTTACTATATGTATTCCAAACCCTACCAGTAGAAGTAACAGACAAAGATTTTACAGAATGGGACAAATTCATCACAAGATACATTTGGCAGGGGGACAAGTCCCCGAATAAGATTTAAGACTCTTCAACTGCTTAAAGATAAATGGGGACTAGCCCTACCATGTCTTAAGAGCTACTATCAGGCTGCACAGTTAAAAACCTTGTGGAATTTATGCAATCCTGCCTATAGTGCAAGATGGAAGGACATTGAATGTTTCACATCAAACGCATATGTTCCAATACAAGAAATAATAAACGATAAAAAATTGAGGGCAATTGAGGGAACATCTTCAAGAGGAGTTAAATCCTTGGCTGGGGTTATCCTTAAATATATGGTTGGAGATTATATCAAAGAACAATCTGATTGAGCAGAGCAAGGTACTGCGATGGATCACACATGATTCAGACTTCACACCAAACACAATAGATAGTAGATTCAGTAGATGGGAAGTGGGACCAAAAATATTTTGGGAGCTTTTTAAAAAGAAGGCCATCAAAAGCTTTCAGGATCTAAAAAATCAATACGGATTAGACAATTAAGATTTGTACAGATATCTACAGATGCGGCATTATATGGAGCAAAATATAAAAAAGTTTAATTTGGATGAGCTAGTCTGGAGTTATTAAATTATTCATCTCAGCTTATGATTCAGACCAGGGCAATAAATTAATCACAAAATTATATAAAGAAATCAAAAGATTAAAGGGCAATAATACAACATATATAAAAGAAAAGTGGGGAAAAGAGGCAAGGAGGATGCTATCAGAGGAGGGATGGGTGATGGTAAATGAAGGACAGTGGGCTTTATATAGCAGGGACAGACACAAGACAATATCCGACGTACACTACATATTATACAAAACATCATTAAAAAGCGATTAGAAGCAATAATAATTACAATGTTCTTCATTGTAAGATACTTTATTACACCAGCACAACAGAAATCTTGAGGTACATGATGTTGGAGACTTTGTGGGGAGAATAAAGCCAATCATTTTCATATCTTTTGGGGATGACCCTGTATTCTACCCTATTGGCAGGAGTTACAGAAGAGTATGGAAAAAATTCTGAAAGTGCAAATTCCACTTAGATTTTAAGTATTATATTTGTGAAAAGAGAACCAGGAGATTACAAGGTCAGGAGAACAAAACATATTTCGAATAATGCTGGTGGCAGTTAAAAAAAGCCATCACCAGAAAATGGTTAAAAACTGATGCACCAAAAATGGAGGATTGGGTAGAGGTAATGCTCAATATTTATAGAATGGAGAAGCTGACTTTCTCAACTAGACTAAAAACAGAAACTTTTAAAAATTACTGGGAAAACTGGGTTAATTTTGTGTCTCCATTGAGAGCAGACTTTGTGCAGTAAGGGCACTGTGTATGGTAGATTACTGATCCCCTTGGTTCAGGCTACAAACTTGTTCACTGGTTCATATGTTTATTATGTTTACCCTCCAACAGGAGAAAAGGGACAATCTAAGAGAGGTGTGAAAATAAGGACAGGAGTGAAAAATTGTTTCTTTTTTATTCACATTTACACTACAGTAATTTTCTTTGAGAATGTATGTCTATCTACGTCTCTGCTACCTGGTGGAGAAGTATAGGAATGTTTTATAATGTTGGAAAATTGTGTATGTTAAAATGTTGAATATTGATAGGTGGAATCAATAAAAACAACGTTAATTTAAAAAAAAAAAAAGATGGCAAGAGGAAAAGGTCTAAGTGACTTTTAAAGAGAGTTCATTGTTGGGGCACTGATGGCAGGAGCTTCAGTAACAAAGACTGCTCTACTGGCTGGTGAATCGGTACAAACAGTGACTAAAATGACATCTGCATTAGAGTAAATGGGATCAGAAATTGTGGTTGACATTTATATACATTACTGCAATATGTCAGGAAAAAGAGAAGAACAACTCTTCCTTGGGTGACTGAGAATGTCAATACAGGATATGATCAGACTGTGTCCGCAAGAACAGTCCATCAACAACAACAAAGATATTATAGTAGGGTTGCAGTGCACAAATCCCTCATTACAAAGATGAATGCACATGTGAGATTTCAATGTTAAAACCATAGGTACAGAAATGTGGCAAAAAGTCATGATATAGTCAGAGGAGTCATCCTTCACCACGTTCTCCATAAAACCTGGGCTGTATGTGGCTGTAATTGGAGCCTTCCATAGGGCATGAGGCTCACTGAGTGGTTTGGTGAGTATGAAAATGATAACAGTCACAGTCTCAACCCAGCTTACCACCTATGGGAGATTTTAGACTGATGTGTTAGACAGCTCTCTCTCTACCATCCATCCATTATTTATACTGCTTAGCCTTAAGGGCCGGGGGGTGTTTTAGCCTAACCCAGCTGACACTGGGTAAGAGGCGGGGTACACCATGGACAGATCGCCAGTGCATCCAGGGCCAACACATATACTGTAGACAAACAGTCATTCACCAGGTAGCCTAACTTGCATGTCTCTGGACTGTGGGAGGTAACCAGAGAGAAGCCATGCAGGCACAGGGAGAACATGCAAACTCCACACACAAGTCAAATCAAATCAGAATCCACCACCATCATCAAAACACCAGATGAGGGAATATCTTTTGGAAGAATGGTGTCATCCCTCCAGTAGAGTTCTGGAGATTTGAGAATCAAATCCCAAGGAGCACTAAAGCTGTTCTTCAGGTTTGTGGTGGCCCAGCGCCTTACTGACACACTTTATGTTGGTTTTTGCTTTAATTTGTCACTTGTCTGTAGCTATTCGAAATTACCATAGTTGGATGAATAGATTTGCAGATGTGTATTCTCCTGATGTAATGGGTAAAGCTACTGTAACAATTAAGAGAACTGCTTTTGCCAGTGTGATGTCTAGAATGTAATGGTTGACTACATCATAAGAAAACAGTGCTACTCTTTAAACTGCTGATAGATGCCAGAAATTGTCACAAAATTGGAGACTTGACTTGCCTTGTCTAAAGCTCCTTTGTTTGCTTCCTCAGGATTTGCCAAACCAGTTCTACAGGCAGCCTGGCAGCCTGCACGATAACCTGAGGTGAGAGTAGGTCTGGTTTCACTCCACGTTTCCCTTCATACTTTCACACAGGAAACCAGGAGAAGTTACTTTGATGACACACAAATTTGAACCCCACTAAAAGTAATGACAGAAGTATTGTGACAGTACCAGCATTCCTGGTTTAACTTTGCAGCGTTTAGTGTCTCAATTTTTGTGTAGAAGAGACTGATAGTTCTTAAGACTGTTCTTGCTTCTGTTAAGCCATGTTCATATGTCCTCAGCATCAGGCCTGATAATAAAAGCCTTTCTACAGGACAGTGTTCATTGATTATATTCAGTACTATAAACTATATATGTAAAGTATATTGTATTCTGTGAGTGACATTGTGTCTTGCTGTGTGTCTTCCAGGCGCTTCGTGAAGACCAGTCGATGTCCCCTAGTGTTCATAGTGTCAGACAGTCTAAGTGGAGACAGCAGCACACGCATTCTTTTTCCTAGAGAGATCCAGGAGGAGCTGGACATCAGCACCATCAGGTTACAAATGATATACCTAGCTGGTTGTGATGTTAGACCTTTATGGAAACCTACATTAGATCCCAGAGAACCCTGGTAGAGACAGCCAATCCCTGGGACTGGCTGTCAACAAGGGAAGGTTGTTAGTGGACATTCATGGCCAGATAATTTTAAAAAATAGTGTTGCACAACTGTGCACTGTGGTTTTCACTGTATGCAGTTGTAATCTATATGTATTCAGTGCCTGATTTACTAAGACAGCAGCTAATTACGCAGTCAGCCCCTGGGCTGAACGTCCAGATGCACTCTGCCTATGGAGAGATCAGCCATGGGATTTCTATGAAGTCATTAAACTCAGGAAAGAGTTACCAAAGTGTTCTCTCTGGCTACAGTTCACCTCAAGCTGAGAAAACTGATGCTGCTTTTCCAAGTACATAATGAGGGGATATACAAAGGAGACAAAATATCAATAAACGAGTTAAAGCCAAATAAAATACACTAGACACCAGGGATGTATAATACAGGCTCCAGATTTCCACATTCCTGGTCTAGTGCCCACTATTAAGTTGCCCGTTGCTTTTTTCTGTTATTCTTTCAGTAATGGAGTTCTCCTGGGTCTCCTCCCATGGAGCCCGTTGTTGTCTAAAAGGTGACAGATTATAGTCAGATAGTGAATTAACTTGACCTTGGAGTTCAGCTTGACTAGCTTTAGATGTTTTCGTTAGCTCTTTGTCTACTATCCACACTATCCCTCTGATCAACCTGGGGTTGTATTTCTTCTTGCAGCCACGTCCTGGGAGGCTGACTACAGTCCTGTGGACCTTTTATACTTTTTAATGATATTTGCAACTGTAGTCACAGAAACATCAAGCTGCTTGGAGATGCCTTTACCTTTAAGATGGTTATCTACAGTTTTCCTTCTGAGCTCCATAGACAGCTCTCTCCCTTTGCTTTTTCTGGTCCATGGTCAGTGTGGTGCACACAGTGATACCAAACTACACAGTGGCGTGTTTTCTCTCTTTAAACAGGCTGATTGGCTGATCTTTTTTAGGGGTACCAACAAATCTGTCCAGCCTAGTTTTAGCATATATTGGTAAAATAAACAATAAATAATTTCTTTTCACAATTTTAGCGGTTTTCTCTATCACATACTATAAGCCGGGCAGGAATATATGAGACTGTTGCTTTTAATTTAATCACTTTTCAGGAGGAATGAAGCACTGTTCAAAAGGCTGTAAGGGTACCAACAAATTTGTCCACGTCTCTAATAAGGCCTCTCTCCTCTGATCTGATTTAATTTTCAGTTGTGGATTAATAGGCTGTTGAATAAAATCATTCCTCACCTTGCTAACTTGTGTGGATCCTCTTAAGGATTCAATTCAGGGGGGGACAGCTGAATCCTGCTGAACACTGTTTTGTGCGTTCTTTGTTTCCAGTTTTAAACCCAGTGGCTCCAACCACAATGATGAAGGTCCTGACCCGTATTTCAAGCCTGGAGGCAGGAAAGGTGAGGGGGACGCTTTGCAGCTGATTACAAAATT
>NW_026115562.1:0-17189 GCF_001640805.2 Lates calcarifer | reverse complement strand
AAAGTCCTCCTGTCTCGGCTTCTGCTCACAGCGAGTACCGGTTCTGAAGCTCCTTCCTGTCTCGGCTTCTGCTCGCTCATTAAACTCAGAATGAAAAACTGCTGTCTAGTGAAAGGAGAGGGAAAGTAAAATCTCATTCACTTTTATATGAATATTGGTCAAATTCTATTGATCATGTACAGTCGGGATGTATGGAAAGTGTGAGCCGCCGAGGGGATCTTTTTCCAGTCTGTCGACTCACATTGAGTCCCGCGTCTGAAAGTCCTCCTGTCTCGGCTTCTGCTCGCTCATTAAGCTCAGAATTATCAAATGCTGTCTCCAGTGAACGGAGAAGAGAAGATGAGATTTCAGCCACTTTACTATGAATATTGGTCCAATTCTAATTTTCATGAACTGTAGGGATGGATGGAAACAGTCCGTGACCGAGGGAAACATTTTCCCGTCTGTGAACTCACAGTGAGTCCCGCGTCTGAAAGTCTTGCTGTCTCGGATTCTGCTCACGGTGATTCCCGCGTCTGAAAGTCCTCCTGTCTCGGCTTCTGCTCGCTCACTAAGCTCAGAATGAAAAACTGCTGTCTAGTGAATGGAGAGGAGAAAGTAAAATCTCAGCCAATTTAATAAAAGTGTTTGTCAAATTCTAATGTTCATCAACAATCTGGGTGTATGAAAGTGGCCGAGGGAGATCTTTTTCCCTTCTGTGGACTCACACTGAGTATGGTATCTGAAAGTCTTCGTGTATCCGCTTCTGCTCTCTCATTAAGCTCACAATTAACGACTGCTGTCTCATGTGAAAGGAGAGACCTTCTTTAGAGGCTGCATTTCAGACCAGTGTGTGAAAAAGCCCGAAAATCCACGTATCGCTGCTCAGTATCTAATGTTTATCAACTTTCATTTCATGAATAAACAAAATAGACAGCAGTCTGAGGCCAGTGAGTTAACATCTGCGTTTTACTTCTTTCTGTCGCTGATAAAGCTCACAATTAACAAATGCTGTCTCCAGCGAAAGGAGAGGAGAAAATGACAATTCAGCCACTTTAATATGAATGTTTGTTAAATTCGAATGGTTGTGAATGATCTGGGTGTATGGAAACGGTCAGCGGCCGACCGGGATATTTTTCCCTTATGAGGACTCACAGTGAGTCCCGCGTCTGAAATTCCTCCTGTCTCGACTTCTGCTCACAGTGATTCCCGCGTGTGACAGTGGCACCTGTCTCGGCTTTTGCTCACAGCGAGTCCCGCGTCTGAAGGTCCTGCTGTCTCGGCTTCTGCTCACAGCGAATACCGGTTCTGAAGGTCCTTCCTGTCTGGGTTTCTGCTCGCTCATTAAACTCAGAATGAAAAACTGCTGTCTAGTGAAAGGAGAGGAGAAAGTAAATCTCATTGACGTTTATATGAATATTGGTCCAATTCTAATTTTCATGAACTGTAGGGATGGATGGAACAGTCCGTGACCGAGGGGAAACATTTTCCCGTCTGTGAACTCACAGTGAGTCCGCGTCTGAAAGTCCTCCTGTCTCGGCTTCTGCTCACAGCGAGTACCGGTTCTGAGCTCCTTCCTGTCTCGGCTTCTGCTCGCTCATTAAACTCAGAATGAAAAACTGCTGTCTAGTGAAAGGAGAGGGGAAAGTAAAATCTCATTCACTGTTTATATGAATATTGGTCAAATTCTATTGATCATGTACAGTCGGGATGTAATGGAAAGTGTGAGCCGCGAGTGGGATCTTTTTCCAGTCTGTCGACTCACATTGAGTCCCGCGTCTGAAAGTCCTCCTGTCTCGGCTTCTGCTCGCTCATTAAGCTCAGAATTATCAAATGCTGTCTCCAGTGAACGGAGAAGAGAAGATGAAGATTTCAGCCACTTTACTATGAATATTGGTCCAATTCTAATTTTCATGAACTGTAGGGATGGATGGAAACAGTCCGTGACCGAGGGAAAACATTTTCCCGTCTGTGAACTCACAGTGAGTCCCGCGTCTGAAAGTCTTGCTGTCTCGGATTCTGCTCACGGTGATTCCCGCGTCTGAAAGTCCTCCTGTCTCGGCTTCTGCTCACAGCGAGTACCGGTTCTGAAGGTCCTTCCTGTCTCGGCTTCTGCTCGCTCATTAAACTCAGAATGAAAAACTGCTGTCTAGTGAAAGGAGAGGAGAAAGTAAAATCTCATTGACGTTTATATGAATATTGGTCCAATTCTAATTTTCATGAACTGTAGGAATGGATGGAAACAGTCCGTGACCGAGGGGTAAACATTTTCCCGTCTGTCGAACTCACAGTGACTCCCGCGTCTGAAAGTCCTCCTGTCTCGGCTTCTGCTCACAGCGAAGTACCGGTTCTGAAGGTCCTTCCTGTCTCGGCTTCTGCTCGCTCATTAAACTCAGAATGAAAAACTGCTGTCCTAGTGAAAGGAGAGGGGAAAGTAAAATCTCATTCACTTTTATATGAATATTGTCAAATTTATTGATCATGTAAGTCGGATGTATGGAAAGTGTGAGCCCGAGTGGGATCTTTTTCAGTCTGTGATAATGATCCGGTCTGAAGTCTTCTGTCTCGGCTTTTGTCGTCATTAAGCTCAGAATATCAAATCTGTCTCCAGTGAACGGAGAAGAGAGATGAGATTTCAGCCATTTCTATGAATATTGGTCCATTCTAATTTTCATGAACTGTAGGGATGGATGGAAACAGTCCGTGACCGAGGGGAAAACATTTTCCCGTCTGTGAACTCACAGTGAGTCCCGCGTCTGAAAGTCTTGCTGTTCGATTCTGCTCACGGATTCCGCGTCTGAAAAGTCCTCCTGTCTCGGCTTCTGCTCACAGCGAGTACCGGTTCTGAAGGCTCCTTCCTGTCTCGGCTTCTGCTCGCTCATTAAACTCAGAATGAAAAACTGCTGTCTAGTGAAAGGAGAGGGGAAAGTAAAATCTCATTCACTTTTTATATGAATATTGGTCAAATTCTATTGATCATGTACAGTCGGGATGTATGGAAAGTGTGAGCCGCCGAGTGGGATCTTTTTCCAGTCTGTCGACTCACATTGAGTCCCGCGTCTGAAAGTCCTCCTGTCTCGGCTTCTGCTCGCTCATTAAGCTCAGAATTATCAAATGCTGTCTCCAGTGAACGGAGAAGAGAAGATGAGATTTCAGCCACTTTACTATGAATATTGGTCCAATTCTAATTTTCATGAACTGTAGGGATGGATGGAAACAGTCCGTGACCGAGGGAAAACATTTTCCCGTCTGTGAACTCACAGTGAGTCCCGCGTCTGAAAGTCTTGCTGTCTCGGATTCTGCTCACGGTGATTCCCGCGTCTGAAAGTCCTCCTGTCTCGGCTTCTGCTCGCTCACTAAGCTCAGAATGAAAAACTGCTGTCTAGTGAATGGAGAGGAGAAAGTAAAATCTCAGCCAATTTAATAAAAGTGTTTGTCAAATTCTAATGTTCATCAACAATCTGGGTGTATGAAAGTGGCCGAGGGAGATCTTTTTCCCTTCTGTGGACTCACACTGAGTATGGTATCTGAAAGTCTTCGTGTATCCGCTTCTGCTCTCCATTAAGCTCACAATTAACGACTGCTGCCTCATGTGAAAGGAGAGACCTTCTTTAGAGGCTGCATTTCAGACCAGTGTGTGAAAAAGCCCGAAAATCCACGTATCGCTGCTCAGTATCTAATGTTTATCAACTTTCATTTCATGAATAAACAAAATAGACAGCAGTCTGAGGCCAGTGAGTCAACATCTGCGTTTTACTTCTTTCTGTCGCTGATAAAGCTCACAATTAACAAATGCTGTCTCCAGCGAAAGGAGAGGAGAAAATGACAATTCAGCCACTTTAATATGAATGTTTGTTAAATTCGAATGGTTGTGAATGATCTGGGTGTATGGAAACGGTCAGCGGCCGACCGGGATATTTTCCCTTATGAGGACTCACAGTGAGTCCCGCGTCTGAAATTCCTCCTGTCTCGACTTCTGCTCACAGTGATTCCCGCGTGTGACAGTGCGCCTGTCTCGGCTTTTGCTTACAGCGAGTCCCGCGTCTGAAGGTCCTGCTGTCTCGGCTTCTGCTCACAGCGAATACCGGTTCTGAAGGTCCTTCCTGTCTGGGTTTCTGCTCGCTCATTAAACTCAGAATGAAAAACTGCTGTCTAGTGAAAGGAGAGGAGAAAGTAAAATCTCATTGACGTTTATATGAATATTGGTCCAATTCTAATTTTCATGAACTGTAGGGATGGATGGAAACAGTCCGTGACCGAGGGGAAACATTTTCCCGTCTGTGAACTCACAGTGAGTCCCGCGTCTGAAAGTCCTCCTGTCTCGGCTTCTGCTCACAGCGAGTACCGGTTCTGAAGCTCCTTCCTGTCTCGGCTTCTGCTCGCTCATTAAACTCAGAATGAAAAACTGCTGTCTAGTGAAAGGAGAGGGGAAAGTAAAATCTCATTCACTTTTATATGAATATTGGTCAAATTCTATTGATCATGTACAGTCGGGATGTATGGAAAGTGTGAGCCGCCGAGTGGGATCTTTTTCCAGTCTGTCGACTCACATTGAGTCCGCGTCTGAAAGTCCTCCTGTCTCGGCTTCTGCTCACAGCGAGTACCGGTTCTGAAGGTCCTTCCTGTCTCGGCTTCTGCTCGCTCATTAAACTCAGAATGAAAAACTGCTGTCTAGTGAAAGGAGAGGAGAAAGTAAAATCTCATTGACGTTATATGAATATTGGTCCAATTCTAATTTTCATGAACTGTAGGATGGATGGAAACAGTCCGTGACCGAGGGAAACATTTTCCCGTCTGTGAACTCACAGTGATCCCGCGTCTGAAAGTCCTCCTGTCTCGGCTTCTGCTCACAGCGAGTACCGGTTCTGAAGCTCCTTCCTGTCTCGGCTTCTGCTCGCTCATTAAACTCAGAATGAAAAACTGCTGTCTAGTGAAAGGAGAGGGGAAAGTAAAATCTCATTCACTTTTATATGAATATTGGTCAAATTCTATTGATCATGTACAGTCGGGATGTATGGAAAGTGTGAGCCGCCGAGTGGGATCTTTTTCCAGTCTGTCGACTCACATTGAGTCCCGCGTCTGAAAGTCCTCCTGTCTCGGCTTCTGCTCGCTCATTAAGCTCAGAATTATCAAATGCTGTCTCCAGTGAACGGAGAAGAGAAGATGAGATTTCAGCCACTTTACTATGAATATTGGTCCAATTCTAATTTTCATGAACTGTAGGGATGGATGGAAACAGTCCGTGACCGAGGGAAAACATTTTCCCGTCTGTGAACTCACAGTGAGTCCCGCGTCTGAAAGTCTTGCTGTCTCGGATTCTGCTCACGGTGATTCCCGCGTCTGAAAGTCCTCCTGTCTCGGCTTCTGCTCGCTCACTAAGCTCAGAATGAAAAACTGCTGTCTAGTGAATGGAGAGGAGAAAGTAAAATCTCAGCCAATTTAATAAAAGTGTTTGTCAAATTCTAATGTTCATCAACAATCTGGGTGTATGAAAGTGGCCGAGGGAGATCTTTTTCCCTTCTGTGGACTCACACTGAGTATGGTATCTGAAAGTCTTCGTGTATCCGCTTCTGCTCTCTCATTAAGCTCACAATTAACGACTGCTGCCTCATGTGAAAGGAGAGACCTTCTTTAGAGGCTGCATTTCAGACCAGTGTGTGAAAAAGCCCGAAAATCCACGTATCGCTGCTCAGTATCTAATGTTTATCAACTTTCATTTCATGAATAAACAAAATAGACAGCAGTCTGAGGCCAGTGAGTCAACATCTGCGTTTTACTTCTTTCTGTCGCTGATAAAGCTCACAATTAACAAATGCTGTCTCCAGCGAAAGGAGAGGAGAAAATGACAATTCAGCCACTTTAATATGAATGTTTGTTAAATTCGAATGGTTGTGAATGATCTGGGTGTATGGAAACGGTCAGCGGCCGACCGGGATATTTTCCCTTATGAGGACTCACAGTGAGTCCCGCGTCTGAAATTCCTCCTGTCTCGACTTCTGCTCACAGTGATTCCCGCGTGTGACAGTGCGCCTGTCTCGGCTTTTGCTCACAGCGAGTCCCGCGTCTGAAGGTCCTGCTGTCTCGGCTTCTGCTCACAGCGAATACCGGTTCTGAAGGTCCTTCCTGTCTGGGTTTCTGCTCGCTCATTAAACTCAGAATGAAAAACTGCTGTCTAGTGAAAGGAGAGGGGAAAGTAAAATCTCATTCACTTTTATATGAATATTGGTCAAATTCTATTGATCATGTACAGTCGGGATGTATGGAAAGTGTGAGCCGCCGAGTGGGATCTTTTTCCAGTCTGTCGACTCACATTGAGTCCCGCGTCTGAAAGTCTCCTGTCTCGCTTCTGCTCGCTCATTAAGCTCAGAATTATCAAATGCTGTCTCCAGTGAACGGAGAAGAGAAGATGAGATTTCAGCCACTTTACTATGAATATTGGTCCAATTCTAATTTTCATGAACTGTAGGGATGGATGGAAACAGTCCGTGACCGAGGGAAAACATTTTCCCGTCTGTGAACTCACAGTGAGTCCCGCGTCTGAAGTCTTGCTGTCTCGGATTCTGCTCACGGTGATTCCCGCGTCTGAAAGTCCTCCTGTCTCGGCTTCTGCTCACAGCGAGTACCGGTTCTGAAGCTCCTTCCTGTCTCGGCTTCTGCTCGCTCATTAAACTCAGAATGAAAAACTGCTGTCTAGTGAAAGGAGAGGAGAAAGTAAAATCTCATTGACGTTTATATGAATATTGGTCCAATTCTAATTTTCATGAACTGTAGGGATGGATGGAAACAGTCCGTGACCGAGGGGAAACATTTTCCCGTCTGTGAACTCACAGTGAGTCCCGCGTCTGAAAGTCCTCCTGTCTCGGCTTCTGCTCACAGCGAGTACCGGTTCTGAAGCTCCTTCCTGTCTCGGCTTCTGCTCGCTCATTAAACTCAGAATGAAAAACTGCTGTCTAGTGAAAGGAGAGGGGAAAGTAAAATCTCATTCACTTTTATATGAATATTGGTCAAATTCTATTGATCATGTACAGTCGGGATGTATGGAAAGTGTGAGCCGCCGAGTGGGATCTTTTTCCAGTCTGTCGACTCACATTGAGTCCCGCGTCTGAAAGTCCTCCTGTCTCGGCTTCTGCTCGCTCATTAAGCTCAGAATTATCAAATGCTGTCTCCAGTGAACGGAGAAGAGAAGATGAGATTTCAGCCACTTTACTATGAATATTGGTCCAATTCTAATTTTCATGAACTGTAGGGATGGATGGAAACAGTCCGTGACCGAGGGAAAACATTTTCCCGTCTGTGAACTCACAGTGAGTCCCGCGTCTGAAAGTCTTGCTGTCTCGGATTCTGCTCACGGTGATTCCCGCGTCTGAAAGTCCTCCTGTCTCGGCTTCTGCTCGCTCACTAAGCTCAGAATGAAAAACTGCTGTCTAGTGAATGGAGAGGAGAAAGTAAAATCTCAGCCAATTTAATAAAAGTGTTTGTCAAATTCTAATGTTCATCAACAATCTGGGTGTATGAAAGTGGCCGAGGGAGATCTTTTTCCCTTCTGTGGACTCACACTGAGTATGGTATCTGAAAGTCTTCGTGTATCCGCTTCTGCTCTCTCATTAAGCTCACAATTAACGACTGCTGTCTCATGTGAAAGGAGAGACCTTCTTTAGAGGCTGCATTTCAGACCAGTGTGTGAAAAAGCCCGAAAATCCACGTATCGCTGCTCAGTATCTAATGTTTATCAACTTTCATTTCATGAATAAACAAAATAGACAGCAGTCTGAGGCCAGTGAGTTCAACATCTGCGTTTTACTTCTTTCTGTCGCTGATAAAGCTCACAATTAACAAATGCTGTCTCCAGCGAAAGGAGAGGAGAAAATGACAATTCAGCCACTTTAATATGAATGTTTGTTAAATTCGAATGGTTGTGAATGATCTGGGTGTATGGAAACGGTCAGCGGCCGACCGGGATATTTTCCCTTATGAGGACTCACAGTGAGTCCCGCGTCTGAAATTCCTCCTGTCTCGACTTCTGCTCACAGTGATTCCCGCGTGTGACAGTGCGCCTGTCTCGGCTTTTGCTCACAGCGAGTCCCGCGTCTGAAGGTCCTGCTGTCTCGGCTTCTGCTCACAGCGAATACCGGTTCTGAAGGTCCTTCCTGTCTGGGTTTCTGCTCGCTCATTAAACTCAGAATGAAAAACTGCTGTCTAGTGAAAGGAGAGGAGAAAGTAAAATCTCATTGACGTTTATATGAATATTGGTCCAATTCTAATTTTCATGAACTGTAGGGATGGATGGAAACAGTCCGTGACCGAGGGGAAACATTTTCCCGTCTGTGAACTCACAGTGAGTCCCGCGTCTGAAAGTCCTCCTGTCTCGGCTTCTGCTCACAGCGAGTACCGGTTCTGAAGCTCCTTCCTGTCTCGGCTTCTGCTCGCTCATTAAACTCAGAATGAAAAACTGCTGTCTAGTGAAAGGAGAGGGGAAAGTAAAATCTCATTCACTTTTATATGAATATTGGTCAAATTCTATTGATCATGTACAGTCGGGATGTATGGAAAGTGTGAGCCGCCGAGTGGGATCTTTTTCCAGTCTGTCGACTCACATTGAGTCCCGCGTCTGAAAGTCCTCCTGTCTCGGCTTCTGCTCGCTCATTAAGCTCAGAATTATCAAATGCTGTCTCCAGTGAACGGAGAAGAGAAGATGAGATTTCAGCCACTTTACTATGAATATTGGTCCAATTCTAATTTTCATGAACTGTAGGGATGGATGGAAACAGTCCGTGACCGAGGGAAAACATTTTCCCGTCTGTGAACTCACAGTGAGTCCCGCGTCTGAAAGTCTTGCTGTCTCGGATTCTGCTCACGGTGATTCCCGCGTCTGAAAGTCCTCCTGTCTCGGCTTCTGCTCACAGCGAGTACCGGTTCTGAAGGTCCTTCCTGTCTCGGCTTCTGCTCGCTCATTAAACTCAGAATGAAAAACTGCTGTCTAGTGAAAGGAGAGGAGAAAGTAAAATCTCATTGACGTTTATATGAATATTGGTCCAATTCTAATTTTCATGAACTGTAGGGATGGATGGAAACAGTCCGTGACCGAGGGGAAACATTTTCCCGTCTGTGACTCACAGTGAGTCCCGCGTCTGAAAGTCCTCCTGTCTCGGCTTCTGCTCACAGCGATACCGGTTCTGAAGGTCCTTCCTGTCTCGGCTTTCTGCTCGCTCATTAAACTCAGAATGAAAAACTGCTGTCTAGTGAAAGGAGAGGGGAAAGTAAAATCTCATTCATTATATGAACGGTCAATTCTATGATCATGACGTATGTATGAAGTGTGAGGGAGTGGATCTTCCGCTGCTCACATGATGTCTGAAGTTCTGTCTCGCTTCTGCTCAAATCGAATCTCTGTCTCAGTGAACGGAGAAAGAAGATGAGATTCAGACTTTATATGAATATTGGTCCAATTCTAATTTTCATGAACTGTAGGGATGGATGGAAACAGTCCGTGACCGAGGGGAAACATTTTCCCGTCTGTGAACTCACAGTGAGTCCCGCGTCTGAAAGTCCTCCTGTCTCGGCTTCTGCTCACAGCGAGTACCGGTTCTGAAGCTCCTTCCTGTCTCGGCTTCTGCTCGCTCATTAAACTCAGAATGAAAAACTGCTGTCTAGTGAAAGGAGAGGGGAAAGTAAAATCTCATTCACTTTTATATGAATATTGGTCAAATTCTATTGATCATGTACAGTCGGGATGTATGGAAAGTGTGAGCCGCCGAGTGGGATCTTTTTCCAGTCTGTCGACTCACATTGAGTCCCGCGTCTGAAAGTCCTCCTGTCTCGGCTTCTGCTCGCTCATTAAGCTCAGAATTATCAAATGCTGTCTCCAGTGAACGGAGAAGAGAAGATGAGATTTCAGCCACTTTACTATGAATATTGGTCCAATTCTAATTTTCATGAACTGTAGGGATGGATGGAAACAGTCCGTGACCGAGGGAAAACATTTTCCCGTCTGTGAACTCACAGTGAGTCCCGCGTCTGAAAGTCTTGCTGTCTCGGATTCTGCTCACGGTGATTCCCGCGTCTGAAAGTCCTCCTGTCTCGGCTTCTGCTCGCTCACTAAGCTCAGAATGAAAAACTGCTGTCTAGTGAATGGAGAGGAGAAAGTAAAATCTCAGCCAATTTAATAAAAGTGTTTGTCAAATTCTAATGTTCATCAACAATCTGGGTGTATGAAAGTGGCCGAGGGAGATCTTTTTCCCTTCTGTGGACTCACACTGAGTATGGTATCTGAAAGTCTTCGTGTATCCGCTTCTGCTCTCCCATTAAGCTCACAATTAACGACTGCTGCCTCATGTGAAAGGAGAGACCTTCTTTAGAGGCTGCATTTCAGACCAGTGTGTGAAAAAGCCCGAAAATCCACGTATCGCTGCTCAGTATCTAATGTTTATCAACTTTCATTTCATGAATAAACAAAATAGACAGCAGTCTGAGGCCAGTGAGTCAACATCTGCGTTTTACTTCTTTCTGTCGCTGATAAAGCTCACAATTAACAAATGCTGTCTCCAGCGAAAGGAGAGGAGAAAATGACAATTCAGCCACTTTAATATGAATGTTTGTTAAATTCGAATGGTTGTGAATGATCTGGGTGTATGGAAACGGTCAGCGGCCGACCGGGATATTTTCCCTTATGAGGACTCACAGTGAGTCCCGCGTCTGAAATTCCTCCTGTCTCGACTTCTGCTCACAGTGATTCCCGCGTGTGACAGTGCGCCTGTCTCGGCTTTTGCTTACAGCGAGTCCCGCGTCTGAAGGTCCTGCTGTCTCGGCTTCTGCTCACAGCGAATACCGGTTCTGAAGGTCCTTCCTGTCTGGGTTTCTGCTCGCTCATTAAACTCAGAATGAAAAACTGCTGTCTAGTGAAAGGAGAGGAGAAAGTAAAATCTCATTGACGTTTATATGAATATTGGTCCAATTCTAATTTTCATGAACTGTAGGGATGGATGGAAACAGTCCGTGACCGAGGGGAAACATTTTCCCGTCTGTGAACTCACAGTGAGTCCCGCGTCTGAAAGTCCTCCTGTCTCGGCTTCTGCTCACAGCGAGTACCGGTTCTGAAGCTCCTTCCTGTCTCGGCTTCTGCTCGCTCATTAAACTCAGAATGAAAAACTGCTGTCTAGTGAAAGGAGAGGGGAAAGTAAAATCTCATTCACTTTTATATGAATATTGGTCAAATTCTATTGATCATGTACAGTCGGGATGTATGGAAGTGTGAGCCGCCGAGTGGGATCTTTTTCCAGTCTGTCGACTCACATTGAGTCCCGCGTCTGAAAGTCCTCCTGTCTCGGCTTCTGCTCACAGCGAGTACCGGTTCTGAAGTCCTTCCTGTCTCGGCTTCTGCTCGCTCATTAAACTCAGAATGAAAAACTGCTGTCTAGTGAAAGGAGAGGAGAAAGTAAAATCTCATTGACGTTTATATGAATATTGGTCCAATTCTAATTTTCATGAACTGTAGGGATGGATGGAAACAGTCCGTGACCGAGGGAAACATTTTCCCGTCTGTCGACTCACAGTGAGTCCCGCGTCTGAAAGTCCTCCTGTCTCGGCTTCTGCTCACAGCGAGTACCGGTTCTGAAGGTCCTTCCTGTCTCGGCTTCTGCTCGCTCATTAAACTCAGAATGAAAAACTGCTGTCTAGTGAAAGGAGAGGGGAAAGTAAAATCTCATTCACTTTTATATGAATATTGGTCAAATTCTATTGATCATGTACAGTCGGGATGTATGGAAAGTGTGAGCCGCCGAGTGGGATCTTTTTCCAGTCTGTCGACTCACATTGAGTCCCGCGTCTGAAAGTCCTCCTGTCTCGGCTTCTGCTCGCTCATTAAGCTCAGAATTATCAAATGCTGTCTCCAGTGAACGGAGAAGAGAAGATGAGATTTCAGCCACTTTACTATGAATATTGGTCCAATTCTAATTTTCATGAACTGTAGGGATGGATGGAAACAGTCCGTGACCGAGGGAAAACATTTTCCCGTCTGTGAACTCACAGTGAGTCCCGCGTCTGAAAGTCTTGCTGTCTCGGATTCTGCTCACGGTGATTCCCGCGTCTGAAAGTCCTCCTGTCTCGGCTTCTGCTCGCTCACTAAGCTCAGAATGAAAAACTGCTGTCTAGTGAATGGAGAGGAGAAAGTAAAATCTCAGCCAATTTAATAAAAGTGTTTGTCAAATTCTAATGTTCATCAACAATCTGGGTGTATGAAAGTGGCCGAGGGAGATCTTTTTCCCTTCTGTGGACTCACACTGAGTATGGTATCTGAAAGTCTTCGTGTATCCGCTTCTGCTCTCTCATTAAGCTCACAATTAACGACTGCTGCCTCATGTGAAAGGAGAGACCTTCTTTAGAGGCTGCATTTCAGACCAGTGTGTGAAAAAGCCCGAAAATCCACGTATCGCTGCTCAGTATCTAATGTTTATCAACTTTCATTTCATGAATAAACAAAATAGACAGCAGTCTGAGGCCAGTGAGTCAACATCTGCGTTTTACTTCTTTCTGTCGCTGATAAAGCTCACAATTAACAAATGCTGTCTCCAGCGAAAGGAGAGGAGAAAATGACAATTCAGCCACTTTAATATGAATGTTTGTTAAATTCGAATGGTTGTGAATGATCTGGGTGTATGGAAACGGTCAGCGGCCGACCGGGATATTTTCCCTTATGAGGACTCACAGTGAGTCCCGCGTCTGAAATTCCTCCTGTCTCGACTTCTGCTCACAGTGATTCCCGCGTGTGACAGTGCGCCTGTCTCGGCTTTTGCTCACAGCGAGTCCCGCGTCTGAAGGTCCTGCTGTCTCGGCTTCTGCTCACAGCGAATACCGGTTCTGAAGGTCCTTCCTGTCTGGGTTTCTGCTCGCTCATTAAACTCAGAATGAAAAACTGCTGTCTAGTGAAAGGAGAGGGGAAAGTAAAATCTCATTCACTTTTATATGAATATTGGTCAAATTCTATTGATCATGTACAGTCGGGATGTATGGAAAGTGTGAGCCGCCGAGTGGGATCTTTTTCCAGTCTGTCGACTCACATTGAGTCCCGCGTCTGAAAGTCCTCCTGTCTCGGCTTCTGCTCGCTCATTAAGCTCAGAATTATCAAATGCTGTCTCCAGTGAACGGAGAAGAGAAGATGAGATTTCAGCCACTTTACTATGAATATTGGTCCAATTCTAATTTTCATGAACTGTAGGGATGGATGGAAACAGTCCGTGACCGAGGGAAAACATTTTCCCGTCTGTGAACTCACAGTGAGTCCCGCGTCTGAAAGTCTTGCTGTCTCGGATTCTGCTCACGGTGATTCCCGCGTCTGAAAGTCCTCCTGTCTCGGCTTCTGCTCACAGCGAGTACCGGTTCTGAAGGTCCTTCCTGTCTCGGCTTCTGCTCGCTCATTAAACTCAGAATGAAAAACTGCTGTCTAGTGAAAGGAGAGGAGAAAGTAAAATCTCATTGACGTTTATATGAATATTGGTCCAATTCTAATTTTCATGAACTGTAGGGATGGATGGAAACAGTCCGTGACCGAGGGGAAACATTTTCCCGTCTGTGAACTCACAGTGAGTCCCGCGTCTGAAAGTCCTCCTGTCTCGGCTTCTGCTCACAGCGAGTACCGGTTCTGAAGCTCCTTCCTGTCTCGGCTTCTGCTCGCTCATTAAACTCAGAATGAAAAACTGCTGTCTAGTGAAAGGAGAGGGGAAAGTAAAATCTCATTCACTTTTATATGAATATTGGTCAAATTCTATTGATCATGTACAGTCGGGATGTATGGAAAGTGTGAGCCGCCGAGTGGGATCTTTTTCCAGTCTGTCGACTCACATTGAGTCCCGCGTCTGAAAGTCCTCCTGTCTCGGCTTCTGCTCGCTCATTAAGCTCAGAATTATCAAATGCTGTCTCCAGTGAACGGAGAAGAGAAGATGAGATTTCAGCCACTTTACTATGAATATTGGTCCAATTCTAATTTTCATGAACTGTAGGGATGGATGGAAACAGTCCGTGACCGAGGGAAAACATTTTCCCGTCTGTGAACTCACAGTGAGTCCCGCGTCTGAAAGTCTTGCTGTCTCGGATTCTGCTCACGGTGATTCCCGCGTCTGAAAGTCCTCCTGTCTCGGCTTCTGCTCGCTCACTAAGCTCAGAATGAAAAACTGCTGTCTAGTGAATGGAGAAGGAGAAAGTAAAATCTCAGCCAATTTAATAAAAGTGTTTGTCAAATTCTAATGTTCATCAACAATCTGGGTGTATGAAAGTGGCCGAGGGAGATCTTTTTCCCTTCTGTGGACTCACACTGAGTATGGTATCTGAAAGTCTTCGTGTATCCGCTTCTGCTCTCTCATTAAGCTCACAATTAACGACTGCTGTCTCATGTGAAAGGAGAGACCTTCTTTAGAGGCTGCATTTCAGACCAGTGTGTGAAAAAGCCCGAAAATCCACGTATCGCTGCTCAGTATCTAATGTTTATCAACTTTCATTTCATGAATAAACAAAATAGACAGCAGTCTGAGGCCAGTGAGTTAACATCTGCGTTTTACTTCTTTCTGTCGCTGATAAAGCTCACAATTAACAAATGCTGTCTCCAGCGAAAGGAGAGGAGAAAATGACAATTCAGCCACTTTAATATGAATGTTTGTTAAATTCGAATGGTTGTGAATGATCTGGGTGTATGGAAACGGTCAGCGGCCGACCGGGATATTTTCCCTTATGAGGACTCACAGTGAGTCCCGCGTCTGAAATTCCTCCTGTCTCGACTTCTGCTCACAGTGATTCCCGCGTGTGACAGTGCACCTGTCTCGGCTTTTGCTCACAGCGAGTCCCGCGTCTGAAGGTCCTGCTGTCTCGGCTTCTGCTCACAGCGAATACCGGTTCTGAAGGTCCTTCCTGTCTGGGTTTCTGCTCGCTCATTAAACTCAGAATGAAAAACTGCTGTCTAGTGAAAGGAGAGGAGAAAGTAAAATCTCATTGACGTTTATATGAATATTGGTCCAATTCTAATTTTCATGAACTGTAGGGATGGATGGAAACAGTCCGTGACCGAGGGGAAACATTTTCCCGTCTGTGAACTCACAGTGAGTCCCGCGTCTGAAAGTCCTCCTGTCTCGGCTTCTGCTCACAGCGAGTACCGGTTCTGAAGCTCCTTCCTGTCTCGGCTTCTGCTCGCTCATTAAACTCAGAATGAAAAACTGCTGTCTAGTGAAAGGAGAGGGGAAAGTAAAATCTCATTCACTTTTATATGAATATTGGTCAAATTCTATTGATCATGTACAGTCGGGATGTATGGAAAGTGTGAGCCGCCGAGTGGGATCTTTTTCCAGTCTGTCGACTCACATTGAGTCCCGCGTCTGAAAGTCCTCCTGTCTCGGCTTCTGCTCGCTCATTAAGCTCAGAATTATCAAATGCTGTCTCCAGTGAACGGAGAAGAGAAGATGAGATTTCAGCCACTTTACTATGAATATTGGTCCAATTCTAATTTTCATGAACTGTAGGGATGGATGGAAACAGTCCGTGACCGAGGGAAAACATTTTCCCGTCTGTGAACTCACAGTGAGTCCCGCGTCTGAAAGTCTTGCTGTCTCGGATTCTGCTCACGGTGATTCCCGCGTCTGAAAGTCCTCCTGTCTCGGCTTCTGCTCACAGCGAGTACCGGTTCTGAAGGCTCCTTCCCTGTCTCGGGCTTCTGCTCGCTCATTAAACTCAGAATGAAAAACTGCTGTCTAGTGAAAGGAGAGGAGAAAGTAAAATCTCATTGACGTTTATATGAATATTGGTCCAATTCTAATTTTCATGAACTGTAGGGATGGATGGAAACAGTCCGTGACCGAGGGGAAACATTTTCCCGTCTGTGAACTCACAGTGAGTCCCGCGTCTGAAAGTCCTCCTGTCTCGGCTTCTGCTCACAGCGAGTACCGGTTCTGAAGCTCCTTCCTGTCTCGGCTTCTGCTCGCTCATTAAACTCAGAATGAAAAACTGCTGTCTAGTGAAAGGAGAGGGGAAAGTAAAATCTCATTCACTTTTATATGAATATTGGTCAAATTCTATTGATCATGTACAGTCGGGATGTATGGAAAGTGTGAGCCGCCGAGTGGGATCTTTTTCCAGTCTGTCGACTCACATTGAGTCCCGCGTCTGAAAGTCCTCCTGTCTCGGCTTCTGCTCGCTCATTAAGCTCAGAATTATCAAATGCTGTCTCCAGTGAACGGAGAAGAGAAGATGAGATTTCAGCCACTTTACTATGAATATTGGTCCAATTCTAATTTTCATTGAACTGTAGGGATGGATGGAAACAGTCCGTGACCGAGGGAAAACATTTTCCCGTCTGTGAACTCACAGTGAGTCCCGCGTCTGAAAGTCTTGCTGTCTCGGATTCTGCTCACGGTGATTCCCGCGTCTGAAAGTCCTCCTGTCTCGGCTTCTGCTCGCTCACTAAGCTCAGAATGAAAAACTGCTGTCTAGTGAATGGAGAGAGAAAGTAAAATCTCAGCCAATTTAATAAAAGTGTTTGTCAAATTCTAATGTTCATCAACAATCTGGGTGTATGAAAGTGGCCGAGGGAGATCTTTTTCCCTTCTGTGGACTCACACTGAGTATGGTATCTGAAAGTCTTCGTGTATCCGCTTCTGCTCTCTCATTAAGCTCACAATTAACGACTGCTGCCTCATGTGAAAGGAGAGACCTTCTTTAGAGGCTGCATTTCAGACCAGTGTGTGAAAAAGCCCGAAAATCCACGTATCGCTGCTCAGTATCTAATGTTTATCAACTTTCATTTCATGAATAAACAAAATAGACAGCAGTCTGAGGCCAGTGAGTCAACATCTGCGTTTTACTTCTTTCTGTCGCTGATAAAGCTCACAATTAACAAATGCTGTCTCCAGCGAAAGGAGAGGAGAAAATGACAATTCAGCCACTTTAATATGAATGTTTGTTAAATTCGAATGGTTGTGAATGATCTGGGTGTATGGAAACGGTCAGCGGCCGACCGGGATATTTTCCCTTATGAGGACTCACAGTGAGTCCCGCGTCTGAAATTCCTCCTGTCTCGACTTCTGCTCACAGTGATTCCCGCGTGTGACAGTGCGCCTGTCTCGGCTTTTGCTCACAGCGAGTCCCGCGTCTGAAGGTCCTGCTGTCTCGGCTTCTGCTCACAGCGAATACCGGTTCTGAAGGTCCTTCCTGTCTGGGTTTCTGCTCGCTCATTAAAC